>NW_015536474.1:223124-251679 GCF_001515605.1 Sinocyclocheilus anshuiensis | reverse complement strand
TCTTTGGTTTTGAGACTTTAGTCTTTGCAACTTCAGGGATCTTATCTATGCACAATCAGCTTGTAACACTCCAAAGAGAAAGGAAAACTTGAAATCGCATCATATGACCCCTTTAAAGAATCTGAGTAGGTGTAACGACTCCACATACTCCAGGTCTAATCGCCATCGCTATGGAAACCGAAGAGCTCCGCAGAAAACTTCCTTCCCACTTCCTGTCACGGAGCTTTATCATTACACGCCTTCAAAGAGACACACACAGGGGTCTCTGTTTGGAGGTTAACTGGGTGATCAAACTGGCGTAAGCCTCGTCAGTGTTTAAAGAGAGATCGGTTCGACATCGGCCCGAAACAAACGAGAGGCGGCAGAGAGGAGCATCATTTGTGTGAGAACAGAGTGGACTATTTAAGGAAACAATTCACCCCAAAATTACAATTCTGAGGTTATTTATATCGTTCAGATCCTGTGTGGAACCAAAAAAGGATAAAAAAATATGCTATAAAAATAGAGGCTAGTGTATTAAAGTTGCTTTCATTAACTGTAACAAAGCTGAAATAAAATAAAATTATTACAAAAAAAAAAAAAAAAACTTGAAATAAACTAACTGAAATAAAACAAGGTTAAGTTGAAGTACTAAAATTGACAAAAAACTAAACTAAACTAAAACAACAAAAACGATGACAAAAACACATAACAAAATTACTCAAATGAAAATAAAAACTGAAAATATAAAAATAAATGTTCATTCAAAATTGAAACCAGTGTTAAAAATGGTTTTCTTTAACTGAAATGAAGCAGAAAAAAAACATCCACTGAAAAATGTAACACTAAAAATAAGCTTAATTAAAATTTTGATTTAAATAACTAAACTATTAAAATCACTTTCTTTAATTGAAATAACGCTGAAATAAAAAAAATAAATACATACATAAATATGACATTAAAATGACAACTGAAAATATAAAAATAAAAGCTAATTCTAAATATTAATAAATACCAAAATAGCAGATAAATGCACTATATTCCAACTCTTATGAAGCAATCAGAAATAAATAAATAAATATTTGTTCACTGATTTTGCAACCTGGATCAAACGATTAATTGAAAATATCCATCTCAAATGAATTCATAAATACCAAATTCGTTAAAGGGGTCATATGATGCGATTTAAATTTTTCCTTTTTTTTTAACTTTAAACCGCATAAACACATTTCATTACACCAAATACACAAAATAATGTTCTTTTTAGCAGCATCATATGACCCCTTTAATTAAATATTGTTTTGCATTGGATCTTTTTAATGAATCATTTGATCACTACTTGTCTCATGAACTCTTCTGAACGAGCCAACAGATCCATTTCAAAAACATTCATTAAATATCTGATTCATTTATGAATCATTGTTTTTTCTTCAATCTTTTTAATGAATCATTTGAGCACTCCTTGTCACATGAAACAAGTGGCTTTTCAGTGAAGAAAACGCTTACATTTGGGTCTGTTCCTCACACAAATCTATCGTGTATGACTTCAGAAGACAAAATATAGTGAAAAAGACATTTTGAACCACCTGGAAGACACTTTAATGATGTTCACCCGTCATTCTGCAGCTTCACGTTCACTGCACTTAAAAGAGCAGGATACTCTTCAAAAATTCTCCTTGTTTGCGAAGAAAGTCAAACAGGTTTGAGGGTGAGTGAACGATGCCAGAATCGTCATTTTTGCCTGAACTGAATTAACGCGGTGACACGTGCTCATTAGGGCAGATGAGGAGTGAATATAGAGAGATGTGCGGCGCTGAGAGCTCTTAATGAGGAGCAGAGCTCTAATGATGGCCGCTCTGACCCTGTCTTTAACACAACCTCGCCTCCTGTTCCTGTCCTAGCTGTCGTTTCTTCCTCCCTCCCCCTCTTTCAGTGCTAATAACCATCTCTCTTTCTCTCGTAATGAATCAGGATGTGAAGGACTCTATCCCTCCGTACCGGCTCCCTAATTATCATCCGTCTGAGCTGCTCTTTCCCACAGGCAGAGTTTAGATCCCTTACCAGCAAAATGTTTACTAATTGCTTAATGATTTTAGAGTTTGATTGGGTTTTTCTCAACTATTTGAGTGGTTTCTCTTTCTTTAGATTAATAGCAAATGGTTTATTTTGGGCAATATAAAACAGAACTAGATCTAGGAAAAGAAAAATGCTTTTTATTTATTTATTTTTTGTCAATGGACTGAGAATTTTTTTTTGATTCATTATGAAGCACTTAAATAGTGAAGAAAAACCCAATCAAACACCAAATAATTAAGCAATTATTAATCAATGGCTTAATTATTTGGTGTTTGATTGGGTTTTTCTTCACTATTTAAGTGGTTTCTCTTTCTTTAGATTAATACCAAATGGTTTATTTTGGTTCATATTAAAATGAGTCAGATCTAGATCAAGAAAAGCTATTTTTTTTTTGCCAGTGGACTGAGCATGATTACTAATTGCTTAATTATTTGGTGTTTGATTGGGTTTTTATGTGCTTTCTCCTCTTTTAGTTAAAAATTCAAACATAACATCTAGAACAAGAAAAAACTATTTACCAATGTACTGAGAAAAGTTTAAATGATGGGTTTCAGATTTTCTGGTGTGTTATGATGCTACGTGAGTAAATCTATCTGGTTTAATATATTTTTCTCATCAACTCTCATTAATATGTGTATTTTCAGGGAATAAAACACTTACATTTGGATCTGTTCCTCACATATGTCTCATATGACTTTAGAAGACTTGAAAAATTTTGTGAATTGTGAATGAGTCATTTTTACCAATTTTATGACACCTCAATGATATTCATTAGTCATTTTGGAGCTTGACTGGAAAGCTTATCAAAATTTTGACCACTACTTGTCTAATGAACTCTCATGAATGAGCCAAGGTGGATTTTTTTAACTAAACAATAAAAAATAAAGCAAGTGAGTCATTTTAACCCATTTTATGACACTCTAATGATGTTTATTTGTAATTTTGACCTCGTTCACTTTCATTATAATAAAAAGAACACTTTTTAGGTCTCAAAAACACTTAATTTCTGAGATTTCTGAGCCACTTTCTATGATCATTGTTGTGTGTCTGACCTGTTGAAGAGGTTGTTTCTGGAAACCATCCTCAAGAAGCCGGTCGGGTCGGTCACTGAGTTGAGTTTATTATTGAGTTCTTCAAACTGCTGGTCTAAAAGGTCTCCAGCTTCGCTCTCCGTCTCGCTGCTGGAACAGGCTCTGAAACACCAAACATAATGTGACTTATTCAAGCAACAAATGTTACACTGATTTTACCACAGCTGTTGGGTACAAAACATGGTACAATTACTGCAGAGGAACTCGGCTTTCTTGCTTTTTTGATGAAAAAACAAGTCCAATAGATAATTTCACAATGTAAAACGACAATAATAACTATAAACATCACTTCTGCCAAATAATATAGTCAATTATTAAACAACACCCTGAAATGCTTGATTCTACTGACTCTCATTTCTCATTTGTGTCTTTTTTTATTTCTCTAACACAACATTTCAATGAAACGGAACTGGTTTATTCAGCGACGAACGCACAACATCTGAGCAATGAAACGCTCCCATTATCAATACCGCTGTCAAACACACTCGCTTTTATATCCAGACATGCACATCTTTGTTTGTTGACTTTTCATTCCCGGCGTCCATTGAGATGCAACGCAAAATAACAGAAACAATTTTACAAACGACCAAACAACTCGAGCACAATGGCAGCCACAATCACAGATAATTACTCACGAGTCTCTCGGCATCTGGAGAACACGTGAGCAAATTTCTCTGATTAGCTTTAATGAAAAAACAGATCTCTCCAGTAATCTGACTCATCTGAGACAACACACTTGAATTCCTCTATTGGGTTAATAAGGTTTTATCCACCTCACCTCAATTACACACAAAACGCTTCATTTGCACCTAATGCACGACGCAGATGTTCAGCTGATTATTTTGGACGCATTATTTTTAGATGGCATTAAAACATGTAAATATGAAGAGATTCCAATGCTCTACAGACGTCTGAATAGCTCGTTAGTGTGTGTTTGTGTTTGAGAATGAAAGGGAACGTCTGCTTATCCTCTTCCCTATATCTCAAAATTTAACTTTATATATCTCATATTACTGTATTACAAATTGAGACTTCATCTCAATGACTTCATATCTCATATGACTTAATATATCTCAAAATATGAATATATAGCATAATATTACTACGCATCTCACAATCACAATGTTTCTCAAAATATAACGTTATATATCTCATATTATATATACATACAACATCATTTGGCATTATATCTCACATTTTGACTATATATTGCATAGTATTATTATATATCTCACTAGGGCTGCATGATTAATCGAAATTAAATCGCAAAGGCGAATAAATCGCGATTAGGGAGGAGCTGCGATTGTCATGCATATCTTTTAGTGAAGCATGGTTCTGTGATCAGCAGTAAATCTCCATCCGAAAGCCAGAGGGCGCTCTCGCGCTGAAACTCCAAATACGCCTCCAGAAGAAACCCAGGAAATCCCTATAGCGGTTGTTGAATAAACAGAAGATTTAACTGCTTTCATTAATTCAACATGACTAATAAACACACGACTACGACAATATATGGTTTATCTAAGTTCGTCGTATTATAATTTTTATTATAATAAAGTATATAATAATGCAATGCTAATCGGCATAGCCTTTATAACTGCTTAGAATAATATGAAATATGTTGCGTGCCTTATTCTGTGTAAGAAGCCACATCATCTCACAGAAGGATTTATTTAAATGAATCCGGAATAATAATTATTTGATAAAAAGCTGAATAAATATGCTTTCCATTGATGTATGGTTTGTTATGATCAGACAATATTTGGCTGAGATACAACTATTTGAAAATCTGGAATCTGAGGGTGCAAAAAAATCAAAATACTGAGAAAATCGCCTTTAAAGTTGTCCAAATGAAGTCCTTAGCAATGCATATTACTAATAAAAAATTAAGTTTTAATATATTTACAGTAGGAAATTTACAAAATATCTTCATGGAACATGATATTTACTTAATATCCTAATGAATTTTGGCATAAAAGAACAATCTATAATTTTGACCCATACAATGTATTTTTGGCTATTGCTACAAATATACCCCAGGGTCACATATATCTCAAATTAAGACTTCATCTCAATGACTTCATATCTCATATGACTTAATATATCTCAAAATATGAATATATAGCATAATATTACTACACATCTCACAATCACTTAATGTATCTCAAAATATAACGTTATATATCTCATATTATATATACATACAACATAATTTGGCATTATATCTCACATTTTGACTATATAGTGCATAGTATTATTATATATCTCACAACATGGTTTTATTTATTTCTATATGACTTTATATATCTCATAATACTATATACATCTCACAATATGGCTTTATCTGAAAATGACTATATATCTCATACTACTACATACGTCTCACTTGATAGCTCACATTTACATAATATTTCTCAAAATATGACTATATCATAATATAACTTCATATTTTGAATTAACTTAATATTTCTCAAAATATGACTATATCTCATACTATTACTATATATCTCATAATATGACTAATCTCACATTGACTTAATATTTCTCAAAACAGGATCATATATATTGCATAATATTACTATGCATCTCACAATATGGCTTTGTCTCAAAATGACTATATATCTCATACTACTACATACATCTTACTTGATATCTCACATTTACATAATATTTCTCAAAATATGACTATATATCTCGTACTATTGCTATATATCTCATAATATGACTAATCTCACATTGACTTAATATTTCTCAAAACAGGATCATATATTGCATAATATTACTATGTATCTCACAATATGGCCTTGTCTCAAAATGTAACTTTAAATATCTCATATTCCTATGAATATAAATCATATGACTTCATATCTCACATTTATTTAATATCTCAAAATATTACTTTATATATTTCACAATATGACAAAATTAAGTCACAATACGACTTAATATCTCAAAATATGACTTTATCCCCTGGTTTCACAGACAAGGCTTAAGAATAGTCCTAGACAAAAATTTAAGTCTGAGCTGTTTCAACTGAAAGAAACTTGCACTGACTGATCTTAAAATATATCAGCGCCTTTGTTTTGTCTCAAGATGCACACCAGTAATGTTTTTTTCTAAGCACGTTTATTAAAATTGCTTAAATGTCTTAATTGAACTATGATTTAATCCTGGCTTAGTCTAAGCCCCGTCTGTGAAACCGGGCAAATATATCTCATAATGTTACTATATATCTCACAATGACATGCGTTAAAATATCACTTTAAATAGCTCATATTCCTATGAATATCATATGACTTCTTATCTCACATTTATTTCATATCTCAAAATGATGTATTTCACAATGTATTTATTTTTTCTCATATGTATTTCACAATGACTTAAATATCTCAAAATATTACTTCTATCTCATAACTATTCATCTATTTCGTTACTATTTATCTCACAATATGACCTATCTTATTACAATGACTATATATTGAATGCTCTACAGATGTCTGAATAGCTCATTAGCGTGTGTTTGTTTAAGCCCTTTGCTCTGAGAATGAAATGGAACGTCTGCTAATCCTCTTCCCTAGATTTCTGAACTATTCCAATAAATGTCAGAGCACCAACATTCTTCTCGTTTTGCATTCTTTATCTCCGCAAACATGTTCCGGCGCCCATTGCACTCCCTCTTGAGATGGAAGCCATCCCAAATCCTGTTGAAATGTTAATTTAATTCTTTGTCAGGGTACAACCCTGTAGGATGGGAATAATCTAATTTTGGTGCCAACCAGAAATGAAAAGCACCGGAGGAGCCGGAGAATGAGATCTGCTCTTCATATATTTGTGCTTAAAGTGACAGACTTTGACCCAGTCGTGGGGCGAGCGCTTGCATCTGTGACCCGTCTGCGTGCTCTCCTGCACCTGAGCTGCTGTGGATGCGGCCATGGACGGATCTGTTTGGGAAGCATGCATTGGAAATTAAGATGGCTCAGATGTGGAGACAGCGCCGTGGGCCGCGTGTGGCAGGCAGAGATATGCGAGGATGCTCTGAAAGGAAAACCTTCCTATAGTGAGCGGCTCTCTAACCTGATCAGGTAGGTTAACTAAGATTGTTCACACTGGGTCTGAGTTTGATTATGCCTCCGGAGTAACACCGTGAGCGCAGGCGGAAGCTGTTTACCAGCCGACTAAAATTGAACATGGTGTCTGCGGCGGATGCATTTGAAAGCCGTTTCTGCTGAGACAAGCAGCAATAAGAATGCATTAGTCTATAATATGCTAATTATAAATCATCAACAGCAGTTTATTTCCACAAATTAGGCCGAATTGGTTTATGAACCATAACTCAAACCACAGCTTATATGACAAGCAAACAAACTCAAATGGACCTGGGAAAGCACTAGACACTGTGGTGTGAAATGGCCTAATTAGTGGTGTTTACTAGGTCATCTATCATTGTTACTAACGCTCATACTGAGGGTTAGTGATATGATCAAACTCTCAACCATATCCATCGTTAATGTGCAAGTCAACCTGTACCACTTGTGCCACAGACATGAATGATTCCTCAAATCATGTGTCTTGTTAAAGAGAGGATAATAGGGCTTACGATTTTCACCTGCTGGATGATGAAACAGGTAAATTACTTCATATTTCACATTAGGGTTGGGCCGATAGACGATGCCATCGTCCATTGCCGGTGGCTCACGATGTCAGCTTAACATCGTGATTCCTCCCCCCCCACCACCTCCCCCTCTCCCGCAATCCGCCGCATCCCAGTTCCGTGTTCGGAAAGGAAATGAAGTGTACTACGGAAACCCTAAAGGGAATAAATAGCCTACTAGATGGGAGGATAAAAAAAATATTTAAATACTTTTTCTCACAATTATATCGTTGGGTAAGTATAGGCGACTGTATAGCTATAAATTGCGGGCATCAGGGAGCCGCTATTGAAACCACTTTTGATTGCGCGCTCTCATTTTACTTTCACTTTCACTTTTGAGATTCGCGATCACAAGGACTCTATACTATGGAGCGGCAGTACTTACCACACATTTGACAAGATTAGATGTTTGTCATTGGTACTCAGGATCTGCAAATTATTCACCATCGTCCTATCAGACATTTCTCCTTATTCTGTGTATGTGGTAAGTGAACTTTCATGTACTGTAATGCAACAGGCCACCTCTAGTAAGCGGCTAACCTTTTAGTGGCTCCGTAGAACGCGTTATTTGTTTCAAGCTTCGGGCACACCGAATATATAATATTACCATATATCTCACAATATGACTTCATATATCTTGAAATATGACCATCTCATAATATTACGATATATCTCACAATATGACTTCATATATCTTGAAATATGACAATTTATCTCATAATATTACTATATATCTCACAATATGACTTCATCTCAAATTATGACTTTATATCTCATAATTTTACTATGTATCTCAAAGTATATCTTTACATATCTTGAATTATGACTTTATATATCTCAAAATATGACATTACATTTTCCTGTTATATCTTTTTATATCACACTGTGACTTAAGAGCTCCAAATATGACTCTATATATATATCCGTATGACTATATATCTTCCTGACTACTTTTTTGTATTAAACCTGGTGAAACAGGTGAAAACAGGCTATCATATCCATTATTCATTTGCACCTAGCAACTATACAGTAACGTCCTGGCAACCACCCTTCATGGCGGTGGGTTTTGCATGGGCAAACACCAGTCACGTGAACAATCTGTGCATTAATCACAGAGCTATTCTAATGAATCTCACGAGCGGCACTCCAGTCAACACACACGGATCCGTCTTAACTAAAGGGTGCAAGAGGTCTCGCTAAACGAGCCATAATCGCTCATATTGCAGCCGGTCGCGGGTATCACATTTCCTGTTCGTGCCTCTTTCTTTCTGCACAATGAATGGGGTCTTCAAAGGTGGCATATTGCACCCAACCAAGTGGAAAAGATTGCTCGCAGCCCCTCAGTCAAGCGCTAAATTATCCTTTAATGGGCAGGGATGAGCGCAGAGCTCGCTGGGAGAAGCCATCACACCTCTAGTGACTAGTGCGCTGGCACCGGCGGCTTTCCACGAGCGTACAATAATGCCCTTTGTTTCAGGCTGCTGCTTAATTCACACCAAAAGCTTCTGACATTCTGCCGTCCTTCTCTCTGCATTCTGCTCCTCCAAACCTGCCAGTGTCTTCACCTAATTACATGTCAGAGTGAACTCAACACCAGCACTGCTTCCTGCGCTGAGATGTGCTTCCTGCAGGGCATGAACGCACACACGTGCACACTCCACCCTGCTGCACTCGAGGACCACATCCATCAGGGTATATTTAGGAGGATGCAGACATTCACACTAACACGAGCACAGCTGCGCTCTGCGGCACTTCTACTGTAATATTTTATTGGGAAAAGCATATTCTTCAATCTCACCTTTCAACATAGCCATCCATATTTTATAAAACCATAAAACAAACAGAAATAGAGAGATTTAACAAGATGCTGCTTAGTTCATTTACTTTTATTTTACAAAACTAAGAAGATCAAAGGGAGTAACATTATTTTGTTCAATGTTTTGCGAAAAAATATTTGCAAAGTTTAAACATTACAAAAATGATCTCATAATATCTATCATAACAAATACAATACTATTTTAAAAATATTTTTTAATAATGAGCAACCACCTAGCAACACTCTAACACCCTAGGAACCACCTAACAATGCTCTAACAAACAGAATACCCTAGAAACCACTTAGCAACACCCTAACAAACAGTAAGAACACCATAGCAACCCCGAAGCAATGCTCTAACATCCAGTACACCCTTGAAATCACCTAGCAACACCCTAACAAACACTAGGAGCACCATAGCAACCACCTATCAACGCTCTAACATCCAGTACACCCTTGAAATTACCTAGCAACACCCTAACAAACACTAGGAACACCATACCAACCACCTAGCAATGTTCTAACATCCAGTACACCCTTGAAATCACCTAGCAACAACCTAACAAACATTAAGAACACCCTAGAAACCACCTAGCAACACTGTAACATTATTACACCCTATCAAACATCCATAAAACCTTAGCAACCTCTTAGCAATTCCCAAACAAATATCTAGTACACCTTAGCAACCACCTAGTGACACCCTAACAAACATCTAGTACACGCTAGCAACACCTATTGAACATCCAGAAAACCCTAGCATTCACCTGGCAACACCCTATCATCCAGTACACCCTAGCAACCACCTAACGAGGGCCTAACAAACATCTAGTTCACCCTAGCAGCCACCTAGCAACACCCTAACATCCAGTACACCCTAGCAACAACCTAGCAAAGCTCAGAACACCATAGCAACCAATTAACAATAACCTAACAAAAATCTAGTACGCCCTAGCAACACCCTAACATCCAGTAAAGCTTAACAGCAACCTAGCAAAGCCTAGAACACCTTAGCAACAACCAAGCAATGCCCTAGATTACATCACCAGATTACATCAGTTGAGAAACTCCTTTTAAACTGTAAATAACAGTCAGAAATGATTTAAATATATTTAATAAATGAATGGAATATAAAGTGGAACATAAAAGGTGAACTGACAACAGAATTTAGCTGCGGTGTGTGTGTGATCATGTTGTATGGAGGCTGTGTGATTGAAGCATTCACCTGCTGTAGTATGAATCCACACCCAGAGCTTCCCGCGCGTTACTAATGTGCTGCTCCAGAGACGAGCCACCAGCCGCGGGCACAGAGCTGCCACTGCCCTCCTGGAAGTCTGACGTACCGCCATCCGACGCGCCCTCGCCCAGATACACCTCATGAAACTTCAGGATACCTGTGAGACGGAGAGCAGAGCTCATGCTGATTTGCACAGAGATGATATCAATGGTGATTAATGGTGAATATTGCTGCTGGTGATGTTTATAAAAGCAGTGCACTATAAGAGCTTTCTGATTTAACAAATGGTAAAGTCGTTCAATGATCAAACTTAAAGGTCAGATGTAAAAGACGATCATCCAGCAGAGTTCAGACCGGACCGAATGCTCTCAAACTCCTGAGAGTGTCCGTGTTTCAGACATAACGTGCGTGCTTTGCGTAATAATGAAGTTAGAATAACGTATAGAGCCACACAAGAGTCACGAGCAAGGTCAGCGCTCTCCTGCGAGAGGCTGAAATCTAGTTAGGTGAATATTGTAAATGAGCAAAAGCACTCCCTGCTTTCAGACATATGTCTGTTTGATTGCATGAGCTTGTCTTTCTGTTACAGACGCCAATGTTGGAATAAATAAATGAGCTTCAAGTCCAGAGAGATGAAGATGTGTGCAGTCGTGTGTGAGTGCATGCCCAGGGTATCTCAGTATACTAAAACTAAGATGAAAATCATTGATTTCAAAATATTTTCAAAATTGACACGAGTCAGACACTTTTAGAAAAAAAAAAAAAAAAAAAATCTGAAACTAAAAGTATGTTGCATAAATACATATACAAAAATACATAATAAATAAATAATAAATAAATGCATATAAATACATAAACAAATAAATAAATAAAATAAAATCAGAATTGTTGGCTTAATATTTAGTTTAAATATAACTATGAAAAATAAAAATAACAAACAATAAAAATATATAAAATGTGAAAATGTTAAATTTTTATGGGGAAAAAAACTAATATAAAAATAAAAATATAAAAAATACATATCTAAAATATAATATAATAAAATTAAATACACACACACACACACACACACACACACACACACACTTTTTGCCATATTATTATATATTTAAAACAATAAAATAAAATCAATAAAATGTACATGTAATATAAACTTTTATGAGGAAAACACTATATATATGAAAAATTTTAATAATGCTTTATGAATATAAAATGTAAAAATGTTACATGTACATACATACGTACATAAACCTAAAAGAAAAAATACATCACAAATAGGGCTGCACGATTAATCGAATGCGATTGTCATGCGCAGGGGTGGGATTATGGAGGCAGGTGGTACTGCCGCTTTGCTTTAATTCACAGCTTTTTACCAGCTTCACCAAACAGCAGGCGGCACAATGAAGCCGCGGGGAACAGAAGGTGTGAGGAATACGGCAGTGACAAACACACCGATCAACTGAGCATGTGCATGTGTGTGTGTGTATATTCCTGACATTGAAGCAACTCCAGATTTGATCAAATAATTGTTTCTTTGTTGTAGGATGTGGTTCAACCAAACTTATGGTGTGTTTAGGTGTGTAACAGATGCCTTTTAAGTAAGTGGCTTAAAACAGCTGACATCAACTTTTGATAGCTTTTAAAACAGTATATTTTTTAAATACTCATCTGGTTTAGCTTGAGACGGTTTAATGCAATTTATTAACATTTCTAGATGCACTTTGTCAAATGAAATGCATAAAATGGTACAGAAATGTACCTTTACAACATGAGAAAGGCATCAGTTTCGCAGATCAGTGTGGGTTATTGATCTGTTAGTGTAAATGTGTTGGTCTGTGTTCAAACAGGCAGACAGAGTCTCAGCGTGTCTCCGGATCGGGCTCTGATGAACTGTTCTGATGTGTGCTGTGTCTGTCTGACACCTCCATCACCCCACACACACATCACTCTGTGTAGAATCTGTGTTTAGGATCCTACGATTTCCATGGAAAACATAAAGAGAATCATAGAATCCAGTTATAAAAATGGAATTTACTCTATGATGCAGAATGCCACAGAATTTGGCAAATTTTGGATAAATAAATCAAAAGTAGGCCTGTACACTTGATCAAATCGCAGTAAGGTCTAGTTCCATAAAAAAAAAAAAAAAAATTTATATAAAAATTAAAAGAGCCAACACAGAATTTCTGAAAAATAAACCATTTCATAGGGCCCTATTATTATTATTTTTGACTATTAAAATTAATTAAGCCATTAAAATAGAATTTGGGGGGGAATTATAGGGCACTAAAAATGTAATTTTCATCAAACTTTTAATAAATTGTTGTTAAATTGTATACATTTTATAATTTCCATTATATAGACATGTGTTTTTTTAATTAATAAAATTTAATTCCAAAATAGAAGAATTAAATATGACAAAAACTAATTTTGAAAAAAAAAAAAAAGATTTCATAGGGCCTTAAAAATGTACATTTTTGCTCAACATTTAATAAATTGTCATTAAACTGTTAAAGACATGCTTATTGTCTACTAAAATTTAACTGGAAAAAAAGACAAAAATTAAAAGTGAAAACACAATATTTGTAAAAACAAAACAAAACAAGAATTTCATAAAAAATAAGATTAGGACCATAAAAACTTTACATTTATTAAGCAGTTTTAAATAAATTGTTGTTAAATCAAGTAAGTTTTAACATTTTAAGTAATTAGACATACTTTATGATTACTAAAATGCAATAAAAAAAAGAAAAATTAAGAAAAAAAGAAAGAGAATTCAGAAACACACACACACACACACACACACACACACACACATTTTTAATAAATTGTTGTTAAACTGTTTAAGACATGCTTTTTGTTTACTAAAATTTAACTGGAAAAAACTATAAAAATTAAAACAGAAAACAGAATTTGGAAAAAAACAACAACGGAATTTCAGAAAAAAATAAAACAGATTTCAAAAACATTACCAAAAAACTTTACATTTTTCAAACATTTTTAAATAAATTATTGTTAAATTATGTAAGTTTTATCATTTTAATTAATTACACATGCTTTATGATTACTAAAATGTTCTTGAAAAATGAAAAATGAAGAAAAAAGAAAAGAAAAAGAAAGAGAATCCAGAAGATTTTAAACAAGAAAAGAAAAATACTGAATTTGGTGAAAAAATAAAGATTACATAGGGCCCTAAAATAACATTGGTTACACTTTTAAGAAATTGTTAAATATAAAATTTTTCATGATTTCTATTAATCAGACATGTTTTTCGATTACTACAATTAAAACAGAATAATGAAAAACAACAGCAACAACAAAAACAGAATCCAGAAAATTGAAAAAGGAAAAAATTAAACATACTTCATAAGGCCCTTAATCCTCTTTTGTGATATTTCTTTAAGACCGCATAAAGTTATGCAGAACGTTACTTGGTATTTGGGCTTGTGCAAGGGCATGTTGGGAGTTCATTAATCAACGCTTTGTGAGGTTTGAACCGGAGTGTCTTACCGGAGCCGGGGGCCAGGAGCCAGCTGTACAGGTATCCTGCTGCCAGAGAGAAGTAGAGCACCAGCGCCCGCTGCCCATTCACAGTGTCCAGGATGTGCTCCACCGTCACGGGGGTGTAGGGGTCAGAGTCCTGCTGGCCTGTCTGTCTCTCCACCAGCAGGTCAGCAAAGGCCCGAGTGCGTCCACGCTCCGCCACGGCCAGAGCTTCATCATGGTGACCTGAGCAGAGGTCAGAGGTCAGCGTTGGTCTTCATAAACACAGGAATACATGCAAGCGCTTCTAACTTTATTTCCAGAGGTCTTTGAGCGTTTAATGCATATGCAATGAACTGCAGGCCACAGAAAACAGTGATTTCATGATTTCTACCACAGGTCATCATAATGGCCAAAATAAACTTTATGTGCTCAACTGGTGGAGCGTTACTTCATTTTGGTCTGTTCATCACACAAAGCCATTATATAACTTCAGAAAACTGGCACAGGAGCTGCTTTTACTGTGTTTTCATGATGCTTTTTGGATCTTGCCAGCCTGTGTATACATTTATTATACGGAAAAACGGGAAAAAAACAGATCAATATATACACTACCATTCAAAAGTTTGGGTTAATAAGATGTTTTCAGTAAGAAATTAATACTTTTTTTCAGCAAGAACACATACAAATGTTTAAACTTGACAGTAGAGACTTTATAATGTTATAAAAGATTTATATTTCAAATAAATGTGGTTCTTTTAATAATTTTTCTTTATCTAAGTTTAATTTTTTTAAATAATATTTAATTTTTTAATCTAAAAATGTATCAGTTTCCACAAAAATATGGAGCAGCACAACTGTTTTTTTTATTTTTATATTTATAATAAGAACTATTTCTTGAGCAGCAAATCAGCATATTAGAATGATTTCTGAAGAATCATGTGACACTGAAGACTGGAGTAATGATGCTGAAAATTCAGCTTTGCATCACAGAAATAAATGACATTTTAAAATGCATTCAAATAGAAAACAGCTCATTTGAATTATAAAAATGTTTCACAATACAGCGTTGGTGAGCTTAAGAGACTGCTTTCAAAACATAAAAATCTCACCGACCACAAACTTTTGAATGGTAGTGTCTATTTATTGATTTACTGGCGAGTACACGGCAAAAACTCCTATTTTAATGAGTATTTTTGATCTAAAAGTCCTCAAAAAAACATCAACTTGCTTCAGAAGCAACATTGCATAATATATTTTTCACATTTCCACAAGTTAAAAACAAGTGAAAAATCAGCCAGTGCAGTAAAAACAAAATACACTAATAAATAAATATATCTCGTTTCAAAGATTTTAACTAGTAAACAAGTCCAAAACGACTTCATTAAGAAGTCACATTTTGCAGTGTAGCCACATAACAAGCAGTTTAACTTCCACTCAGCTGGTCAGTATCGCAAAACAAACCCCTGCAGAGTGACAGACGCTATACTTTGCTGTAAGGACTGTACATTAATCCTTCCATACACAGATAAACTGTTCTGTGCTCCGAATGCATAATGTATGATATAAACAGGAAGAAATAGGAGGAGAATATTTATACCGAGGCTGACAAGGACCCTCTGGAGAGCCTTGTACGAGGAGGTCTGCAGGTCGAACAGGGAGAGCTTGTAGTCCGTGCTGTGCTGCGCTTCATGACGAATGGTCTCGAACAGAGCCGACGCACGGTACAGCTGTGAGGCAAAAACAAGATGTTGTGCGTTACTCACACATGTGTTAATAATAAAGCGCTGACCTGCCCTGCCACAGAAACACTGGCATGTGTGTTATCACGCTACGGAGAAACATGACGCCTAACCAGAGCAGTGCGTTTTGATGCAGCGCTCAGACATGGACAGTAGAGGGCAGCAGACCTCCACACCTAAAACACACCAGTTTCTTTCTAAACTTATTTTCTTGTTGCCTTTAATCAAATCATAGCAAGTCGAGATGAAACGCTTATCTGTCACACGAGCCTTTGAGCAACAAAAAACCAATCTAAGCACACGAACGTCTCCACAGTTGTGTTTGCAGTGGAAATAAATGAAGTCTGAATTGAAAAACCCGCCAAAACCCGCCCGATTGCTACTCAAAACCAGGGAGAGCTTGTAGTCCGTGCTGTGCTGCGCTTCATGACGAATGGTCTCGAACAGAGCCGACGCACGGTACAGCTGTGAGGCAAAAACAAGATGTTGTGCGTTACTCACACATGTGTTAATAATAAAGCGCTGACCTGCCCTGCCACAGAAACACTGGCATGTGTGTTATCACGCTACGGAGAAACATGACGCCTAACCAGAGCAGTGCGTTTTGATGCAGCGCTCAGACATGGACAGTAGAGGGCAGCAGACCTCCACACCTAAAACACACCAGTTTCTTTCTAAACTTATTTTCTTGTTGCCTTTAATCAAATCATAGCAAGTCGAGATGAAACGCTTATCTGTCACACGAGCCTTTGAGCAACAAAAAACCAATCTAAGCACACGAACGTCTCCACAGTTGTGTTTGCAGTGGAAATAAATGAAGTCTGAATCACAGAGACTGCAAGTCGCAGCGTTTTTGTCGGCCGGTCTGGTTCTCGTTTAGCAATCGAAAGTGCGAGTTTGTGTGTGGTATGAGTGATGTGGTATTTCTGGCGTATGATAACCTCTCGTTCACAGCGGCGTAGGGAAAGACACCGTCAGCGTACGGCTGTCTGTGACGCTGCCACCGCATGTTGACAGACTCGCTGACGTTGACTACAGGGTTGCCAGGTTTTCACAACAAAACCCGCCCGATTGCTACTCAAAACTAGCCCAAAACTAGCCCAATCGCATTTCGAGGGGGGCTCCCCGGTAAAAATCGCATTCCGGGGGGTAAAATGCAAGTTTTTGGCAGGGTTCCCCTGGTAAAATTCGCACTCCAGGGACTAAATATCACGTTATAGGGGTCGCTTTAACCCGCGGACATGAAAAACAACCCGCGGCAACAGTATTAAAGTAGCCCAATTACGCAGGAAAACCGTGGACTTGGCAACACTGTACGTCTTGAGAACAAACAAAAGTAGCGATGCTATAACTTTACGTTTTTCAGTAGTGTAACAGAAATGCGTTCAATGTAACTTTTCTAGCAGCAAATACTGTAGTTATGAGCTACCAAATGCTGTTTTTCATCACATTGGGTTGCACATGCAATAATTAAATTTGCTCTTTCCTCTTAACTTGTTTTAAGATGTTTGATTCATTTTAGTTGGTTGATTCACTAGCGTGGTTCATGTACAGTAAATACAGATTCACATATGATATACGGATCAAATATACGATTCACTTATAAAATAAATGATAAATATATGATAAACTAATCAAATAAACAATAAATAAACTAAATATATGATTCACTAATCAAATAAATGATTCAATAAATGAAATATATGATTTACAGATTAAATACATGATTCAATGATTCAATAAATGATTCACCGATCAGATAAATGATTCACTAATCAAATGAACATTATATAAACTAAATATATGATTCCCTATTCAAATAAACAATTCACTATTCAAATAAACAATAAATAACTAAATATATGATTCACTAATCAAATAAACGTTTCACTAATCAAACAAACAATATAATCTATATGATTCACTAATTAAATAAACACTTAAATAAATGAAATATGATTTAATATATTTCAGATCAAATACATGATTCAATGATTAACAATTCACTGATGAAATAAATTATTCACTTATCAAAATTCACATATCAAATATATAATTTACAGATCAAATGCATGATTTAATGATTAAATAAATGATTTACTGGACAAACAATGTCAACAATCAACAATGTCTTCTTTTTTTAATCTAAATATTTAGTAAACGCTTTTTGTCCCTATGTTTTCAACTAAATTATTGTGTTTTCTAGATTTTTAAGTTGTTTAAAGTTAATGCGGTCACTGGAATTTAGATGTCGCTCTGCCTGAAAAACACTATTTACTGCAGAATTAAACCACATCAGCTAATATTTATACATTAATCAAGATATTGTCCCATTAAATAGCTCAATGTAGTTCTAGCAAGCAATTTTAACTGTGTTTTCCCACAAAATATGTAAATATTCCTAAAGCAACAGAAATTAACTTGCAAACGTACAAGCTTAAAATGGCATAAAAGTAATAACTGGTTTTAATAAAATATATCTACAAATTTTTTTTTTTTTTCAATTATCTTTTTGTTTTACGCACAAATCTATCTAAATTTAGTGAGGTTAAATTCAATTACACTTAAAACAAGGAAATCGCATTTAGAAAGAGAAATATTAATATTAAAATCTTATGCAATCTGCGCCAAGCAAACGAGTCTTGTTTAAAGAATATTTAGATATTTGTACTGCTAAACTAGTCAAAAATACTGTTGAATGTGTTTTAAAAAGACAGCTGGACTGTAGTTGTCAAGCCGTCCTGCTTCATATGAGGAGTAGCTTGTAGTCTAGTGCCCCCAGTGCTGCATGATGTTGCATGTGTGAGTATTTATGTGTTTTCGAGATGTGTGTGTGTGTGTGTGTGTGTTTGTGTGTTTGTGCCGTGGAATGCAGCGTTTCTCAGGGGTTCGGCTGCAGAGAGCCCTTCATCAGCATACAGCACGGCCAGCCTGCAATCAATTAAGAGCGGAATGCATCAGCACACACACACACACACACACACACTCTATCTGCAATCTGCAGCGCTCCAGAACTGTCTATACATCACACACACACACAAACACACCAAACTGAGTCACCAGGGAGGAAAGCCATGAAAAGCTACTATTACTACACTCACAAAACACACGCTGTACTATCAGCTGACTCGTGTTTCTTTTCATTTTCTCCACTCTACGGCCTGAAACACTCTGTAAACGCAAACACAAATGCACATTCACAAGAGTGTGTACATACTTAAAGCTTTAGTGTGTCATTTGGAAGTTAAAGTAATAGTTTGACCAAAAAATTAGCATTTGCTGACACCCTCACGCCCATAGACGATGTAGATGAGTTTGTTTCTTCATCAGAAGAGATTTGGAGATGTGTAGCATTGCATCACTTGCTCACCAATGGATGCTCTGCAGTGAATGGGTGCCGTCAGAATGAGAGTCCAAACAGCTGATAAAAACATCACAATAATCCACAAGTAATCCACACCACTCCAGTCCATCAATTAATGTCTTGTGAAGACAAAAGCTAGGTGTTAGTAAAACAAGCCAATTATTAAGATGTTTTTAGCTTCAAACCATCACTTCCAGCTAAAATACAAGTCCTTTATCCATAATATTGCTTTCTCCAGTGAAAAAGTAATCTTGCTTGAATCAAGAGAGAAATATGCACAGATCAAACACCGTTTACAAGCGAAAATAGTCCAAAACAGCTCTAAACAAAAATGTTGATGTGAGAGGACAACAGGAGATTTTTCAATGGAAGAATCAATTGTATGGATTATGGACTCCTATTTTAGCCAGAAGCAACAGTTTTAAAGTAAAAAATGTCTTGATGGATTTGTTTCTTCCAAACACACAGCCTTTGGCTTCTCGAGATGTTAACTAATGGACTGGAGTGGTGTGGATTATTATGTTTTTATCAGTTGTTTGGACTTTCATTCTGACGGCACCCATTCACTATAGAGCATCCATTGGTGATATTTCCCCAAACCTGATGAAAAAACAAACTCATCTACATCTTGGATGACCTGAGGGTCTGAGCAATATGTAGAGACAACACAGTAAAAAAACACTGAAAATACTTTAACAATAACCTAGCAACCATTTAAAACACCCTAGCACTGTGGCATTGATTTCTGCATTGACAAACATCACTCATATTTTTACTGTTACTGAGCCAAGAGAAAGAATTTTAAACATTTTTTGGTGGTGCAAAGGAAAAATGCAGCAAAAGTGACGTTTCCTTGTGAGATAGTGCTGTGCACAAACATCTGGACGTCTTAACAAAAGCGGCACCCATCTGAACGTCTCTGATATGATCGTGTAGCACGTGGCGTGTCTGTTTGACTGACAGCTGCCGCCAGAGGCGCGTGAGACTCCAGTCTGACGGTTTCTCGCTCTTTCAGACTGAACTAAAGCACGTCCCTCCCCAATGGCGCAGCTGCCTAATTGACAAGACTGGCTGTACGATGATCTAAACACATTATCCTCTAATCTTCCGTCTCCCAGTAGACGTACGGCACATATGTGATCAACATCCTTCTCTGCGCCGGAGACGTAAGACTCGCTCGGCAATTTACAGAGGGAGAAGAACAATCTAGAGCCTTCCTCCCCAGACGGCCATGATGAAATGTGATCCGAGCAGACGATTACAGAGACGACTACAATCACTGTCACCGTCTGAGACGACGACGACCTCCAGAAATCATCAAAGAAATCAAATAAAATCTGTCACTTTGAGCTCAAAAATAATCTCAGAGGTTCAGTACACCTCAGGCTGGTTTTATGTTATTGATTGAAAAGGTTAGTCCACAAAGCAAGCCTAAAATATTTCAGGAAAACAAACAGCGATGTCTAATTCAGATCAGAAATACACTTTTTATTACCGCTCGATGACTGCAGACAGAAATTATTTTCCTGCGGGGCTTTTTTACACCTTTATGAGGATGTTTATTTTTTTTCTAATATATTTTCCATCAAAAAACATTTTATATTAGTTTCACATGTAGCAACACTCATCTATGAGGCATCAAATACAGATTTATGGGCTTTTAAAGAGTTAAATATTTTCAATAATCTACCACTGTCCTTTTAATTTAGTGCTAGATCATTAAAATATTAAAATAGACTAGAATAAATAAACATCCAACACTGACTGATATTTCCTACCGTTCAAAAGTTTGGGGTTGGTACCATTTTTTTATGTTTTTGAAAGTCACTTCTGTTCAACAAGGCTGCATTTATTTGATCAAAAATACAGTAAAAACAGTAATATTGTGAAATATTATTACAATTTAAAATAACTGTTTTCTATGTGAATATCTGTTAAAATGTAATTTATTCCTGTGATGCGCAGCTGAATTTTCAGCATCATTATTACTCCATGCTTCAGTGTCACATGATCCTTCAGAAATCATTCTAATATGCTGATTTGCTGCTCAAGAAACACTTTTAATATTATCAATGTTGAAAACAGTTGTGCTGCTTCATATTTTGTGGAAACCGTTTCAGGATTCTTTGATGAATAGAAAGTTCAAAGGAGCAGCATGTATTTGAAATAGAACCCTTTTGAAACAATATAAATGTCACTTTTGATCAATTTAATGCATCTTTGCTGAATAAAAGTATTAATTTCTTTAAAAAAAGAAAAAAAAATCTTACTGACAGCAGTGGTTTTAAACAATAGCGTATATAAAAACCAGCTCATACATATCACGCATCCCTAGAATATTATTAAATGCTAGAAGACTAAATTTAATCTACAATATTCAAACAGACATTTAAACTAAACTCTCTAGGGTATTTCTGATGCTTTCAGGTCAATTTCTGTTTTTCTAACGATTTAGTTGAACCATTTAGCAATAATCGATGAATCACTCGACTGTAAAAATGCAGTTCAAGTGGAGTGTAAACATTGTGTTTGTTGGAGCGCTTCAACATGTCCATTTCTGACTCAATCAATTGTGCTTTAAGGCGAGACTGTTTGAGAAACAATCATTATCTTTACAGTTCATTTTGATGCTTCTAGTTACAAAGAAAATGCAGCTTTGAGTGACTCTTTGAATAAAATGAGCTAATATGTGACCCTGGAGCACAAAACTAGTCTTAAGTCGCTGGGGTATATTTGTAGCAATAGCCAAAAAATACATTGTATGGGTCAAAATTATAGATTTTTCTTTTATGCCAAAAATCATTTGGATATTAAGTAAAGATCATATTCCATGAAGATATTTAGTAAATCTCCTACCGTAAATATATCAAAACTTCATTTTTGATTAGTAATATGCATGGCTAAGAACTTAATTTGGACAACTTTAAAGATGATTTTCTCAATATTTAGATTTTTTTGCACCCTCAGATTCCAGATTTTCAAATAGTTGTATCTCGGCCAAATATTGTCCTATCATAACAAACCATACATCAATGGAAAACATATTTATTCCGCTTTCAGATAATGTATAAATCTCCATTTCAAAAACTTGACCCTTATGACTGGTTTTGTGGTCCAGGGTCACATATGATTCCTGCTCCAAAACACCAGTGTTCATTTAGAATTATTGAGATACTATTAGAGTTTTTATTAATATTTAGAATTAGTTTGAGTTTTTATGTCTTCCCTTTCTATTATAGTTTAAGTTCTGGAAATTTTGTTGTGTTTGTCATTTTATTCGTTTTGTTTTTTAATGTCTATATCATTTTTTAAACATTTTTATTTCAGTTTTGGTTATTTTAGTACATCAATCTAAACTAAATTAAAATGAAAAAATATTGATCTGGTAACTAACTGAAATTAAATAGTAATAATAAAATTGAATACTAATTAAATTAATACAATTGATTTTATTAAAACTATTTTAAATATTATAATAATATAATATATCAGTTACTTTAATACATTCATTTAAACTAAAATGAGAAATATTCATCTGACATTTTAAACATTACAATAAAAATATAATTTTTAAAATATTTTATTTCAGTTAAAGTTTTTTATGCTTTTAGTTGTAGATTTAGTTAACTTTAATGCTCCTGCTCACAGCTACATCTGAATTCTCAGTGGTGCGGAGCGGAGCAGTGATTCCTCAAACAGACCCTGAGCTGCAGTGTTTGCTGATGACGAGGGTCTCGTTTGGGCTGACAGGCCTGAATCAATTAGGGCCTAAATGCAGAGGGTGTGTGTTTGTGCAGCTCGACTCCCTTAACAGCAGATTCGGCTTCTTTGATTGCCTCACAGAATGATGAAGTCACAAGTGAAGAGTCCGACGGTGATGACAAGTCCACAAACATCCGAAACACACACACACACACACACACACATATGCGCGCGCGTCTGCCTACAGGCACATCATTAGAAGAAGCAGACAGTGGAGCTCTGTCAAGAAGAGCGTTCATGAGCATCCTGTGCATCTGTGCGGAGACTGCAGGAAATTGGCTGTGTGTGTGTATATGTGTGTGTGTGTGCGTGTGTGTGTGTGTGTGTGAGCGGACGGTACCTGGTGCTGGGATTCCTCCAGATTGCCGCTGGCCCACAGCGAGAGCCCCAGACGGTGTCGGATCTTGGCCTCGTCCTCCCGACGGCCCAGCTGCTCCGCTAGACGCAGACCTGAGACACAAAACACACACAAACACAAATTTACAGGTAAATGCTTTCCAGGAAGAGTTTTCAATGAATACTTCACATGAAAATGACCGTTTATTGATCTACTCCACTTGTTTTAATACATCAAAATCTGAGTTTTATAGCTTTTAGTTTATGTTTCTTCACTTTGATGCAATATAGGGCTCAAATATAGTTGGCATTAACTTCTTATATAACTAAATAATAACTAAATTTCAGACAAATGGACCAAAATATTGATTCAAACAAAAATGACAGGAGTAGGTTTTACAATAAAATACTACTTCAGTCTTTCTACTTCAACATTTCATGCTTAATTTAATGAACATTTCTTTGTAATTATTTGTGAAATTTACTGGCAATTTCTGAGTGAAAAATATTTCAAAATCCAGTTTTTTTGTTTGCAATGTGCACTAGAGTGTTATTTTAGCATTATTCATATACTATTATATTATTTATTATTATTTTGAACCTTTTTATATATTCAGTTCAGTTTTTATTTCATTTGTAAGTTTTAGAAATTTGGTTATATGCTTTTGTCATTTTTATTATTTTTTTATTTAGCTTTAATTTACTTTTTTAAATATGTTTTTATATATTATGTATTGCTATTTTGAAACTTTTATATATATCCAGTTCATTTTTTATTTCATTTTTAAGTTTTAGCAATTTTGTTATACGCTTTTGTCATTTTATAATTTTTTTGTTTAGCTTTACATTTTACATTTTACATTTAGTCATTTAGCAGACGCTTTTATCCGTCTTCTAATTAGCACAGCCAATAGTCTATAGCAGGGCAATTCCTCAAATCGAAACTACAGTTCGCACTTAAACGCAGGAAGGGAGCAATTAAATTACACGCGCTCCTTCTTAGCCGAGGGCAATTATTATAATTACCAGAAAGTGCAATCAAAAATACAAACGCAAACAAAAATATAACGTAGAAATAGGCAGAAAACGAAATATTCCTTCCTAGCAGCAAGTAATAATTCCAACAGCAGATCTATAAACAAGTATTACGCAGGACACTCACGTGCAGCCGTCTGTCTCTTCTGTTGACTAACCGCTTGAGCTTTAATTTATTTATGTTGTTTTTAACTTTAGAAATTTGAGTACTTCAGTTTAAACTTATTTGATTTAAATTAGCTTACAGGGACACATTTCTAATTTGAATAGAAATTCTAATTTCTAATTCTTTTTAGTTTTTATTAGGGCTGTCAGTCTAGTCATTAATTACATGATGTGTCGATTAATGAATCTAATTAATCGCAAAATACATTTGGCTGTGAAAATACCCCCAAAAGATTATTTAAAGCTATTCTGTGTTAAATGAGAAAGTATTAAGTAGACATTACAAATAGTAGCTTTAGAAAGAAATATTTTATTTGATTCAACATTTATGTGAATATGAATCTGAATTTTCAGCATCATAATTACTCCAGGCTTCAGTGTCATATGATCCTTCAGAAATCATTCTAATATGCTGATTTGCTGCTCAAGAAACACTTTTAATATTATCAATGTTGAAAACAGTTGTGCTGCTTCATATTTTGTGGAAACCGTTTCAGGATTCTTTGATGAATAGAAAGTTAAAAGGAGCAGCATGTATTTGAAATAGAAACCGTTTGAAACAACATAAATGTCTTTAATGTCACTTTTGATCAATTTAATACATCTTTGCTGAATAAAAGTATTAATTTCTTTAAAAAAAGAAAAAAAAATCTTACTGACAGCAGTGGTTTTAAACAATAGCGTATATAAAAACCAGCTCATACATATCACGCATCCCTAGAATATTATTAAATGCTAGAAGACTAAATTTAATATACAATATTCAAACAGACATTTAAACTAAACTCTCTCGGGTATTTCTGATGCTTTCAGGTCAATTGGCAAAAATGGAGCAAAAACAGACAATATTGTGTTTAAAATATAACACAATATTAACTTATTATTTACTGAACTGTTGTGTAAAATCACATTTGCACTTGGGACAAACAGCATTCGTGTGATATCGCTTATCATATGATATAAATATGAGACAAAAACTCAAACAGGAGCATTTTTGCCCCAATACTGTATCTTGAATTATAGGGCATAACTGAATTAATGGAGCTGTTGCCCTGCATCATATTTGTCAACAGTCAACTGTATGAATTATAGCATGACGTACAGGTCTTGGGGCGGGGCCAGTGCGTTAACTGCGTTAAAATATTTCAATCGCATTATTTTTTCATAACTAATTCATTAAGTTAACGTGTTAAACTGACAGCCCTAGTTTTTACATAATATTTTTATTTAATTTAACAGCATAACTAATTCATTAAGTTAACGTGTTAAACTGACAGCCCTAGTTTTTACATAATATTTTTATTTAATTTTATTTTAGTATTAGTTTTAGTTCATTTTAACAACATTGATTTGACAAAAATTGTCATAAAAATGCCATTAAAGTAGTTGATTAATCAAACATACTGTGTTTGGTAAGAAAATATGCTTGAATATACTGTATATGAACACAAATGACATTTGAGATTTTCAGAGAATAACTATTTACATTTTTGTCTTTTTTTTTCCATTTTGGTGTTTTTTAGTGAAAACACATTTTAATTTTATTCTACTAAACTACTGTTCAAAAATTTGGGGTCAGACATTTTTGGAAAGAAATGAATACTTTCATTCAGTGAGGATGCATTAAATTGTTCAAAAGTGACAGGACACACTTTTATAATATTACAAAAGTTTTCAAATAAATGCTGTTCTTTTGAACTTTCTATTCATCAAAGACTCCAAAAAAAATGAATCATGGTTTCCACAAAAATATTAAGCCATACAGTTGTTTAAATGGGAATAAATTACATTTTAAAATATATTGTATTCTTTGATTTCTTCTCGTTTCTCTGCATGAAAGAAAATCATGTGGGTTTGCAACGACATGCATTTTTTTTGGCTGAACTATTCCTTTAATAAAAGCATAATCAAAACTCTCAGCACTTTAAAGCCAGAAGTGGTTGAAATCGGTTGAAAGCAGCTCTAGTATGTCTTGTATTTAAATTCATATTTGCAGCTCTCTGAAATTAATCATCCTAAAATAACATTCCCTTGTCTTTTCTTCCTCCTTTCTCTTCATTCTCTCCGTTTTCATGTTTTTCATCATCAATCTTTGACAAGGCTGTTGGGACGCTCTGGTATTTAGGTCTCATCAGGCACTGATCTAAAGAAAAGCCTCAGAAATGATTTTTCTCATTCAACACAGACTTTAATCACCGTTTCAATCCCACTTTGATTCCTCCGTCTCAGTGAAGTTCAAACTCAAAACAAAAGAAACGTTGGGTAAAACACACCATCTACACGACCGCACTACAGCACATCGGTCTGAATTATACATGCATACATATGAGAGCGTGTCTCTAATTGGTAAACAGTGTTATTTTACACTAGTACGACCTTAATCTTTAAAAATGACGCTCTCATTAATTCTGACAGGAAGTAGTATGTAGTATGCACACTGTTTGGCAGTCAGATAATGAAATAATCAAAGGTCATGTCAAGCATATTGCATTGTGGAATACGCTAATTCTCTGGCTGTATATTATAGGAGGTGATTGTAAGCACACAGAAGATCCTGTACGCAGAATACATACTACATACTGCAGCAACAGTAGGAACAGTAAATGATTCGAAATGTAATTTACGTGAAATACTGTATCCCAGTGTTATAAATGGATGGCAATATCAACTGTGAGTTTTATCATCTCTTTCTTGGCTCGTTATTTCATTAGACTGCCAAAAGTTGCATTTGACTGATTAAAAATGTGCAAGAACTTTTTATATCTGAGATGATCATTGCATGCTATATACTATGTTTCACATACTAGGGCTCACTCATGAAACGCAAGCTACAAACCTCTGTGCAAATTATTTGTATAGCCAAAGTGTCACATTGAATTGAATGCAACAACCATTTAATAAAGGTTTTACAAATAAAAATGTGTATAGCAAAAGAAAAAGAAAATAAATACATCTAAATATATCAATGTAAGTAAACAGAATTCTAAAATAAGAAATATGCGCGAACAAAAACAAACAGATATGCAAAATAAAATGTATATAAAAATAAAAAAGAAAAGAAAAAGAAATATCTAATAAAAATACGTATACACATAAATAAAAATGTAAAAAATGTATGTATAAATATACAAAATAAATAAAGAGAAATGCAAAATAAACATATGTAGATACAAACAGAAATGTACAAAAGTATGTAGAAATAAATGTTAATTGCAAAAATAGAAATGGCTTTTGTTGAGTCTATCTATCTGTCTGAAATCATTTTTAATGCCGTTTTTACAAACAGAAATATATGTGCAGCAACAATACAATAAAATAAATGCAAATGAATACAATAAAAATAAATATAAAACAAAAATTTGTATAAATAAATAAAATAAATAAAAATGTGCATATATATATATATATATATATACAGTGGGTACGGCACACATTTAATATTAATTATGCAAATATTAAATGTATTAAAAATGATATATAGGACCATAAAGGAATATTTTTTGGTGTCTGTAGGTGGAATTAATGCTCTTGTTCACATTGCACTTCAATTTAAGACAAACTAACTATTTATAAAATGGGATTTCATAAATTGTTAATAGGAACATTTTGGAAATTGTTGTACATCTAGGATAATTCTACACACCGTTAATTAAAATAATCCAACATTGACTTAAAATGTAAAGATAAATAGACAATCACAATATGCATCAATATTATTATATGCACAAATGAGCAACTGCTTTGTGATAATTACATCACTGGAATTAATTCAAGATATATGATTTCCCATAAAAATAATGCCATCTATGTATATATATTGT
>NW_015536474.1:218025-221601 GCF_001515605.1 Sinocyclocheilus anshuiensis | reverse complement strand
AAATAGACACAGCCTTGGTGAGCATTAAAAAAACAAAACAATAAATCGTAATTATTTTGAACAGTAGTGTATGCATATTTTTGGATCTAAAATACAGTAAAAACTGTAATATTGCCAAATATTATTACAAAAAAATATAAAACTGAAACTTTTGACATTTGACCGCTTTTCTTATATTGATTAGTTTAGAGTTTAGTCATGAAACTCTAGATGGCACAGGCTGACGGGGTGTTAACGTAACTGATGATAAGTTAAACGATAAACGACTTGGTACAAGTTCCTGTACTTGCTTGCAGCAGCAGCAATAATCTACAACTACAGCAATAACCAACAGCAGCAGCAATTCAGCAGAATATATATTTATATATATATATATATAAA
Organism: Sinocyclocheilus anshuiensis; assembly: GCF_001515605.1. Lineage (NCBI taxonomy): Eukaryota > Metazoa > Chordata > Actinopteri > Cypriniformes > Cyprinidae > Sinocyclocheilus > Sinocyclocheilus anshuiensis. Next base: position 221,220 of record NW_015536474.1, on the reverse strand, counting down.
ACAAAATGCAAAATCCAAAATAAATGAAAATGTCAAATAAAATATGAATATAAAATAGAATAAATGCATGTCTATCTATCTATCTATCCATCCATCCATCCATCCATCCATCCATCCATCATAAAATAAACAGAAATATAGAATAAAAAAATATATAAATAAATTGAATAATAAATAAAATATGTATAAATAAATATAAATGTAGAAGAACTGTATAAATAAAATAAATAAAAATGTAAAAGTAAAAATATGTATATATAAATAGACAATGTGTTCAATCATCAATTCCCTTCAGTCGGACACACAACGAGCAGAACCTGACATTCTAGCGTTCATCGACCCACACGTCTCTACACAACTCTAATCTCACAAACGCCAAACTGAAGTGAGAGCGAGAGCTTTCCTCCCGTCCGCCGCTCGCGCAGAGGCCCCTCTCAGTTAATTGGCTGTCAGACGGAGGGACGCGGTGGCCTTTGGTGTAGATACTGCGAGATGGGATACGCAACTCTCTGGCCTTTTCCCATGCTCTCGGCGCTCTCGCAGCAGGGAAGCAGTGAGGTAATTGTCAAAGTCCTGGATGAAGGTGATTAGAGCATCGTCTGAGCGAATGGCCGCCCGTGAGCTGATCTGTTCCTGACGGCTTCCCAAAGTCATTTCAGAAAGACCAGTAACCAGTAATTCAACTACAAACCCTTCTAGTCTCGTCATGTACGGGTGAGCGCTCTCGCTATGAATACGCCTCAAATAGGATTATTATAGTGACATACGGCTCGATTGATAACACGCTCCGGTTCAGAGTGGCACCAGAAGCCAAACAAATGAGCTGAATCTCAATGTCCTCTTGTGGGAGCGAAGCACCAGATGTCTCTCTGAGTGTGTAAACACGAGCTTCAGAGCTTCAGAGGTTTAAACGTCACATTTAAACCTCAATAAACAACTTCCTGACAACTTTAGTCGTTTCAGCCTCAACTGAACAAAGATATGAAAGTGGTATAAGCGTGAAGAAATCATATATTCACCCCAAAACCAAAAGAAATGTTTTCATGAGAGCTAAGTGCATTTAAACATCTACATTGCAAAAAAAGATGACAACTAAACAGGTAAACAAATCTCTATTTTACGTTTCCATTTAAGTTATGAGCTGGGAGGTATGGGGTCAGTGAGATTTTTTTAAAGAAACATATTTTTATTTAGCAAAGATGCATTCAATTGATCTAAAGTGACAGTAAAGACATTTATAATGCTACAATTTTTTATTAAAAAAAAATGCTGTTCTTTTGAACTTTCTATTTATCAACGAATCCTGGAAAAATGTATCATGGTTTCTAAAAAAACAAAATGAAAAGCCAAAAATACTATACAAATAAATTTGACTTGACATTGTAAATAAATAAATATTATGTATTATATTTATAATAATAACAATAGTAATATATGCGTGTGTCACATCAACAGCAATAAGATGACAATATCTAATCATTAATTATTAATACTAATCATTTTAACTAAACTACTATTATTAATATAAAATCATTCATTTCTTTTCTAATATATATGAAGTATATATGAAATCCTAAATACTAAAAAATCTGATTTGTTATTATATAGAATTTAAAATATATATTATTTAATTATATATTAATATTCAACTGGGTTTACACATATACTTGTAATTTCAGAAAAATGTAAAACAAAACAAAAACAACAGCAATACAATAAAGGACAAAAATATCTAATCAATTATTATTAATACTAATACTTTCAATAGATTTTTTATTATTAAAATTAAAACGGCTCTTTTCTAAAAAATTATACACAATTTCAACTAATTTGATGCACATTTTGAACATTTTTTTTTTGCATCCTGGTGTTTGTATCCAGCCTTTTTTTTTTTTTGCAATATCACACTTTTTGCATAAACATACAGTATGTGGATGGAAACCTGACTCGACTATATATCATAGAGACTCTTTTGACTTGTGACTGTAAACAACCACCTTAGCAACCGCACACTAACACTCCAAACCTTAGCAACTGAATAATACAGTTTATTTTAGTTTGATAGAATTTTCTCACTAAACCGCTGTGATTCTCCACATGTAGGCTCTTACCTTCCTGCAGGTACATGACGGACTGCGAGTAGTTCTGCAGCGCATGGTGCGTTCGTCCCAGGCTGCTGTAGGCCAGAGTTTTGGCCACCAGGTCGTTGGTCTGCGCCGCGATGCTCAGGTGCTGCTCCTGATACACCACGGCACGCTCGAAATTACCCAGCGACTCGTAAGTGAGTCCCAGGTTCCCGTAGGCCCGTCCCTGACAGCTGCCGCTGCCCGTCTCCTCCGCGATCTGGAGGTCCAGTTGGTGAAACTGAAGGGCCGTGTCGTGTTCGCCCATCAGCTGGTACACGGTGCCCAGGCCGCAGCTGGCGTCGCCCTCCAGCAATCGATCTTGGGTGTCGCGGGCAATGGCGAGCTGCCGCTCCAGGCAGGAGATGGCCTGCTCGTAGTTACCCAGCTGGCTGTGCAAGCTGCCCAGTTCTCCGTACGCCTGAGCTTTTCCCCCACACTCGCCCAGCTCATGCGCCACCACCAACCGCTTCTCAAAACACACCAGAGACTGCTGAAGACTCCCCATCGCCCTGACAAACACAGAGAAGCACCATTAGACATACATAGCTAGAGAACAACTGATTGGCTGAGACTCAGTGTAACTATAAGTGTACATACAGTAAACTCATGAAAACAATACATACTATATAGCAAATCTCAACTGCATGATTGTTTATTTTCACACACACGGCACAGGATGACAATATCTAATGAATAATTACTACTACGATCATTATTATTACTACATTATATTTTATATACTACAATTATATTTTCTAAAAAGTGCACAGTTACTGAACTTAAAAGTTCAGTAAAAAGTGGAGATCCAAAATACTGAAAAAGTTTATGAGTCAAGTCACATGGTAAATAAATAAATAAATGAATGAATGAATAAATAAATAAATAATTCTATATCAAAATGTGACTGAGGTGTGCATACATTTGCATTTTTTCAGTGCATTTCAGACTTTTAGTAATTGTTTACATTTTATAAAAAAACAACAGCATTATGATAAAATATGACAATATTTAATCAATAATTATTCATATGAAATAAAATTACTATTATTAAAATAAAATTATTATTTTC
>NW_015536474.1:209595-218004 GCF_001515605.1 Sinocyclocheilus anshuiensis | reverse complement strand
ATTTTTTTAAATTAAAATTAATTTTATTTTACTATAATTCTACAAATATAGTAAAAGAAGAGGAGATCCAAAATACTGAAAAATCTAATCGGCCATTCATTATATATAATTTAAGATATTATTTTAAAGATATTATTATATTAATATTCAAATGATCTGTTGCCACAATTGTGCATATATTTGCAATGTCAGGAAATAGTGTTTTTTTACTGCAGCAATATGATAAAATATGACAATATCTAATAAAAATGAATACTAATAATTTCAACAAAATTACTATCAATTCTAAAATGAAATTGTTCTTTTCTAAAAAGAAATTGACAGTAAAAGAACAGAAGATCCAAAATACTTTTGAAAATCAGGAAGGGGGCCAACACTTTTTCACACCACTGTGTATATATATCTCAGCAATATGAGTAATAATAGATAATAATTACTAATACTACTAATAATAATTCCAATAAAATGATTATTGTTATTAAAATTAAACTGTTCTGTCAAGAAAATAATATTTAATATTAATAAAATAATGACAGTATTGTAAGTATCCTGCTGCATAAAAATACATAAGATTTTACTACGGTTAAATCTGTCTAACGGCTTATTGCTTTATTAGCTCTAATTGTGTCTGCTTCCAGACTGTGGTATAATCAAATAGAAATAAGTGCAATGTAAATTTCATTTAGACTGTCACACAGAATGTTTACATGCTGATATCAAATTTACAGAGCGATTTTGAGATTTATGTATTCCTTTGACTATGAACCTTCTCGCATGAAACAGAATCTCATAAAACAGAGTAGTTCATTGCTGCTAAAATACTGAATGTGAGGGAATCACGAGGGACGGCGTGCTTTAGATCGATATGAGCTATTCCAGCAACACACAGGTGGCAGGACAGCGCTAATGCAACTTCATTTAGAAAGAGAAATGTAGTCCATACGCTCCCATCCGTCGGGAGAACGGGTTTGAAACGGGCTTTGGTACCGGCTCTCTGTGGAATAACAAAACAAGGCTTAATTCATACAGGCCGGGGACTCGCTCACTACTTAGGTAGCATAAAAGCAATGCATCATTACCCCTTGTTGTCCTGTCACTTGAAATTACAGCAACATCAGTCTTGTTGAAAGGTCCTGCCTCATTTCAATATAAATGAAACAAATAGCTTTTAATGCAGGCCTTTAATGAGGTTCTTGTTGGATTCTTCTGCGCTATCTGAGGTAAAGCTCCTCTCCGCTGAGGGGAGTCCAAGCACATTGTCACAACTGACAGTGTAATTTACCTTCCCGCTGGACCGCGGGAAGTACGAGGGTTTGGGTTTGAGCTTGGCTCGTTGTGGGCCCGGTGTGAGTTCTCTTCCCACAATCCTCAGCGTCGAGCTCTGACAGGACCCTGCAGCAAACCATTCATCATATTTCCATGCCCATATACTTGTAGGTAAGCAGAATCCACTAGGGTTTGTGACGGGAGCTGGAACGCTTAAAGGGATGATTGGATGTTAATTAAAATGGATGCGTGGCGGATCACGCCGAGGATGCTGGGTAGACATGTACGGAGTGCACAGCTGCGCACAGAACAACTCACCTTTTTGAGAGATCAAGAAAATAAATCTTAGAATTAGAGTTAAGAAATTGAGTCACTGTTTTTTTTTTGGCAAACTATCTCCACTTGAAACAGAATATCAAAGGGGTGTGTCACTAAAAGAAGTTTGTTAAGCTTGAAATCAAATCATAAAGCAAATCTGTTGTTGAAGACTAAAAGTATTGTGTAACTTTGCATTAGGATTTTTTGTAGTGCATGAAATGCAACATCAAGTGCAAATGTATGTATTTGTAACGCAATGGCTCAACATTAGCAAATAGATCCAAAACGCAAAGATTTGTTCTTTTATTATCTCTCAAAAATGTTCACAGAATCTCCATATGGCATTATATTTAAATGTACTAAAGAAAATAAATGTTGCTGTTTTGCCACATGAACTAATTAGAAAAAATTTTGAGTGATCAAGCCATCAAATAAATGAAAATAAATCAGTTTTAATATTAATTCACTTTTCATTTTTGGGTTAACTATCCCTTTAAGTCAAAAACTGTATGAATGCTACTTCATTAGATAACAATATCAAACCAGGATGTATTTCACTAAAAGAAGTTAAAAAAATCAAATCATAAAACAATAAATCTACTGTTGAAGACAAAAATACTGTGCAATCGTGTTTCATAAAGTACAATCCTAATGCTTCTATATACTATATATCTAAATACTTCTGTATTTGCAATGCAATGGCTCAACATCAGTGAAGCGATTAAAAACTCTGATTCAAAGATTCATCTGCGTTATCTCTCAAAAATGTTCACAGAATCCCATAATGGATTTTTTTTTAATATTAATATGTACTACAAATACATGTAATTAAATGTTGCTGTTTATCATGACACATGGACTAAGATGAACGCAGTATCAAACAAGTAAATCTTTGAATCAGAGTTTTAAAATTGAGTCACTAATCAGTTTGAACTGATTCACAGAAACAAACTGATCTCCATCTTTGTTTGCTACTATTAAAACATCTCTCATATTCACAAGTCATAAGGAGAGATCACAAAAATTGTAAATGACACTCCTTAGGCAACAAATAAGAAGTGCATTAAAATAACTGCACTATTTAAGATGTTGCCTAATTTTTATTTGCCTGCAGAATATTAAATATTGTAAATATGTGACATTACTCACCATGAATAGCAAGCATGCAACTTATTTACCTAGTAAAAAATGCTATCTATTCAAATGCAAATATGCACTAACATACAGTAGATAAACTACATGCAAAAAAAAAACATCTATAAAAACAAATATCTAGTATGCATATAAAAACTGAGTGTGCAAGTGAACATTTGGAGAGATTCTGCTGCTGACACAGATTCCCCAGTTTGGGTGTGAGAAGCACAAAAAGTGCTTTTATGCTGTATGCATCTCTGTGTAATGCGTGCAGCCCTGCGTACTGTCATTTCAGCATGCATGTTGAAGGTGGGGTCATGCTCTGATACAAAACAATTCCATTTTCAATCTGTTGCATGTTGTGAGAGTGTTCTGTGTCCGCCTGCTGACCTCACTGTGTCAGTCCTCATGCCGCCCTGATACAGTAAGTGCCTCTATCAAACTGAAGCAACTAGAATAACAAGCAGCCTGTTGCATAATCACGAGACTCCACAGCTCCAGAATGCTAATACATCACTAACACCATGTAAAAAAAAAAAAAAAATCTAATCTTATCTAAGAGCATATTGCATTGAAGTATGACTAGTAATTTTGCACGCTTTTTACAGTGGCATCAAAAAGTATTTAGGCACTTGAAGAAACAGTCCATACTCATGTCAATCTAAATAAAAATGAAAGTCAATGGGGTCCAGTGTTGTTTTGAATCCCATCGACTTCCATTGCATGAATAAAAACAGAAATATTGTTCAAAATATCTTCTTTGCTCAACAAAGATACAGATTTAAAACAACTTGAAGGCAAATCATGACAATTTTCATTCTTGGGTGAACTATCCTTTTAAGTCACTTAAAAATGTATAAATGCTATCTGATCAGATAACAGAATATGAAATCAAGAGGCATTTCACTAAAAGAAGTTAGTTAGGTTTTAAATCAAAACATGTACATGGTATATACTGCAAAATAAGTATTTGTCTTATTTTCCAGCTAAAATATCGAAACAATTCTCTCAAGGTATAAGATAATCTCAAGATACATTTGCCACAAATTCAGTTCAGGACATTAAAAAGAGACATCTTAATCAGTTCTTAAGAATTTTTGACTTGTTTTCCAGTTAAAATATTTGGAAATCCTTAAAACAAGATATAATTTAGTCGAGATGCAACACTGCATAAGATATTAGGTCTTGTTTTTTAACCAAGTGTATTTTGTCTCACTGCACTGGCATAATTTTACACTTATTTTAGGTATAAACAAGTTAAAAAGTTAAAAAATCTACCAGTGTCGTGAGACAAAATACACTTATATTCAAGATGCAAACTATGAAAATAAGTCTGAATATATTTATAAGTATCTGTATCATATTTTAAGGATATTTTGAAAGCAAAACAAGTAAAAATCAATTGTTTGCAGATGCAACATGGTTTGATATGTTTTCGACCCAAGTGTCGTTTGTGTTTTGGGGCCAGTGTAAAATGAAAAATAACACAAAAATGGACATGAATTCTTACCTGTGTCCATTACCAAGACCTCTGTATGCCTTCTCCTGGTCCTGCATATGGTTGAGGCTCTGTGCCACGGAGAGATACTGGTCATAATACTTAATTGCCTCTTCAAAATCTCCCAGCGAGTCATAGCAGTCTCCCAAGTTCCCATAAGCACGACCACGGTCCAGCACGGCCTCGTTGCCACTGAGCTGCTGCAACATCGCCAACTGTTGCTCAAAATAGCCAATGGCCTCCTCCATTACTCCCATGTTCATTTTCGTAATACCCATGTTACCATAAACCTGGGCTTCAATGCTGGGGTCCTTCAGTCGCTGGCCAAGCTCAAGCTGTTCCTCGTAGCATTTAAAGGCCATGGTGTACTTTCCAAGAGACATGTAGACGGCGGCGAGGTGTCCATGAGCCTGGCACTCTCCCTGGATGTCGCCCTGCTCCTGGTACACCTCCAGTTCCTGGGTGTGGTACCCTAAGGCCTTGTCAAACTTCTGTAGCATTCGGTAGGCGGCTCCCAATGCAGCGTAGGCATTCGCCTCCATCTTGCGATCCTTGACTTGGTGCGCCAAGGACAACTGCTGCTCGTAAAACTTGACGGCTCCGGGAACGTCCTTCTTACAAAGGAAGATGTCTCCCAGGTTGCCCAAGGCGCGGAATCGAGCCTGCGAGTTGTTCAGTGACTGCGCCAAGGAAAGAAGGTACTTCTGGCACTCCTCCGCCTTGCTGTAGTCGCCAAGAGCCTTGAAGGCCAGGCCCAGATTACAGTAGGCTTTGGCTTGACTTAACTTGTCATGGAGGTCCTTAGCAAGTGCCAGATCTTGTTCGTAGTACTTCACCGCCTCCTGGAAGTTTCCCAGACAGTAGTGTGCGTATCCCAAGTTGTGACAGACCTTACCTTCGCTCTCCATATCCTGCAAGTCCGGGGAAAGCCGTAGGTACTGTTCATAGTAGGGTACGGCTTGGGGAAACTCTCCCCGAGAGCAGTGGAAATTACCCAAGTTGCCCAAGGCACGAGCCTCACTCTGGATGTCTCTCAACTCTCGGGCAATGTTTAGATGATTCTGGTAATGTTGCAAGGCCCGATCATGCGCCCCCAGAGCCTGGTACGCCACCGCCAGGTTCCCATGCGTCGAAGCCTGCGAGGCACGATCGTTAACTTCCATGGAAATCTGCAGCTCTTGGCGGTGGTAGCGCACGGCCTGGTCGAAGGCACAGAGGGCGTTGTAAGCGTTGCCCATGTTTCCGTACGCCCTTCCCTGGGCGGCATAGTCGTTTAGCTCTTGGGCGATGGATAGATGAGCCTTGTGCAGCTTCAGAGCGGTCTCGTAGTCCCCTTTCATCTGGTGAATGATTCCTGTAAAGAAGAAAAGAATAGTTTCATTCAGTCGAATTGTGCTTATCATGCTTCACAGGATAACCGAAATGGCTTTTCGATATCTTCGATCTGTATAAAAGAGGCTAAAGATTAAGTTTACATTTAAAAACGCCCTGAACTACAATGTACCCCAAGCAAATCATCCAACTGGAAAAAAAGGGAATAAGATCTGAGAAAGCCCACTGATGCTTGTAGAACTATCTTTTAATTAAAAAGGAGATCTGATCTGATTTGTGTAGTTTCGACTCGCCTTCAATCAAAGTTCTGCGCCCCAAAGATATGCCAGTCTAAACAGCCAGATCTGCTCAGTCCTGGGAGACTTCTTGCAAATTTTGGGTCCCCCTAATGTACCACTTTTCCACAAAATGATCATTACCGTCATAATATTACAGTCCCGCCTCTCCGGTTCCAGTACAGTACTTTGGGGAAAGTAGAGGAACAGGGGAGGAAAAGGGCTAATGAACACTTCTGATGGAAAAAGGGTTTGAGGGCACCAGCATTGGGAAACTTTAATTGTGGTCCACACCACATCTCTGTATGCTTTAACCGGGTTTCTTTTCCTTTGAAAGTCAGAGCTAAGTATCAGGGATAAGGAAAACTGCTGGGATGAGTGGAAAACAAGAAGTGTCAGTGGTGCACAACTGGGAAGTCTGTGGCGACCATTTATGTAATTGTCAGAGATGCCGGCTGACCTGAAAATGAGCTCTGGGAATAGGATGCCAATGATAACACATCGGAGGCAAGTAGCGTGTGAGATAAAAGTGTTTTTTAGAGTCGTGGAGCCACTGTTGACAGAGTGGTTTGGCATCTTAAAGGAACTCGTTCGATCTGCTGACTGAGTCACGGGCCACAAGCGTGTCCTTCTGTGTGTGTGGAAGCAGGAGGCGACGGGGGGTATCAGAATGAGTGAGGGGTTGTCCATCTGCTCAGTGTCAATACTCATGTGCCAAGCCAGGATTACCAGCATGTGGTAAATCCAATTAGATCCAGTGCCAACCTGGTATCCTGACACGGAGGGCCCATTAGAGCTCTTCTGTATTCAAAAATATTTCCTCTAAAAAAGCCCCAGTCTTCAGTGGCTAATTATCAATACTTAACCCCATGATTCTTCATTTATCAGCGAGCAAAGCTTCAGACAAAAGCTTGTTTGAAAATGAATCCTTTGAGATGTGTGCAGTGAAACGTGCCAGACACAAAAACCTTTGATGAAAGAAACCAACACCTTTAGGTCTGTTTTTATTAAATGACTGGTCCTGCTTGTACTTTTAAACACTTTTATACTGGCTCTGTTTAATGTGACTGCTAGGAACACAACAGACGGTGCTAACACGACCTAAAAAACTTCCTTGAGCTAAAAACAGAAATGCTGAGCTGAACAATTCTACACTGTCAGGACATAAATACTCCCGACTGTCTGCAAATTAACAGAAGGGACTGCTATTAATTCACAAACAGTAGGGAGTGTTTATGTGCACAAACTACTTAAACTAATGGATCATTTACAGCAGTTGTTCTAAAAATGTGGCACGCTGAGAGCCCCCTGGTGGTATGCAACTTGGCTTAAAATTCATAATACTAAAACATGCACATGTAAAATTATATTTATTTATTTACTCACTTAAATAATTGGTAATTAATATTAATACAATTTTAATATATTTTACATTTTATTATAATACAATTTTAATAAAAACACAATAACAAAAATTCTATTAAAATATATCAATATAAACATAAGTTTGCTTACAGCTCAAAAAGATGCATATTTGCATAATTTAAGCAACAGCATGATAGCTCGCTATTGCGACTATATCACACCACAGTCAGCTTTATCTTCAGCATTTCGTATTAAGAACGGGGTCACGGCTACTAACAAAAAGAGCACCCCTTTGATAGGTCAGTTAAGAGGATTACACGGTCACCTCCGGTCGCTGCAGGAATGCATATGGTCATAGGCAGAAATCCCGGGGGGGGCGGTGGGGACAGGACCCCCCCCATCTGAGGGTTGTCCCCCCTAAAAATATGATTCAAACCACGCTGTGTATTGTAAATAACAATGTTTTTTACTTTAAATAACTTTGTAAGTAGTAAAAAAACACAAACGCAAACGGGGCAAAAATGCGTTTTAAGATTAGAAACATTTTGAGTCTCCCCCTCCCTTGCCTCACAGTGCTTTGGTCCAAATGCCTGCTTTCGTCTTTTACATCAATCAGTGTTGCCAAGTCGAATTGGGCTACTTTAACACTGTTGCCGTGGGTTGTTTTTCATTTCCGCGGGTTGAAGCATCCTTAACGTGATATTTAGCTCCTGGAATGCGAATTTTACCGGTGGAACACAGCCGAAAAACGTGTATTTTACCCCCCCGGAATGCGATTTTTACCGGGGAACCCCCCTCAAAACGTGATTGGGCTAGTTTTGGGCTAGTTTTGAGTAGCAATTGGGCGGGGGGGTTTTACGAAAACCTGGCAACCCTGCATCACCTAGTCCGGTGAGTGAGAAAAAGTAAATAGTTGTGGAGCTCGGCTGTCAAGGCTATTTTATTCACTTAAACATCGGATGAAGTGATTATTTTTTCTTTAATACAGATGATGCCAATGTATTTTTCGATGAGTCTGCTATTTTAGCAATAATAACTTTACCTGCCTGATGGATAGTAATGTATACAACAGACACGACCGCTATCGCGGTGCGACCACAGCAGCATGAAGTTGTCTAATTTGGCACAGTCTCCCTGCTACAATAAAAGTAGTAAGGCTTTCCTCTGTGTATACTTATATCCTTACATGTACAATTTTAGCTGTATTATTTGTGTCCCCTT
>NW_015536474.1:187272-209346 GCF_001515605.1 Sinocyclocheilus anshuiensis | reverse complement strand
GAAACATTTTGAGTCTCCCCCTCCCTTGCCTCACAGTGCTTTGGTCCAAATGCCTGCTTTCGTCTTTTACATCAATCAGTGTTGCCAAGTCGAATTGGGCTACTTTAACACTGTTGCCGTGGGTTGTTTTTCATTTCCGCGGGTTGAAGCATCCTTAACGTGATATTTAGCTCCTGGAATGCGAATTTTACCGGTGGAACACAGCCGAAAAACGTGTATTTTACCCCCCCGGAATGCGATTTTTACCGGGGAACCCCCCTCAAAACGTGATTGGGCTAGTTTTGGGCTAGTTTTGAGTAGCAATTGGGCGGGGGGGTTTTACGAAAACCTGGCAACCCTGCATCACCTAGTCCGGTGAGTGAGAAAAAGTAAATAGTTGTGGAGCTCGGCTGTCAAGGCTATTTTATTCACTTAAACATCGGATGAAGTGACATGTTCAATTTTAGCTGTATTATTTGTGTCCCCTTCAAAAATTTGATGATTATTGCCCCCCCCCCCCTTACTGTAAGACGAAATTTACGCCCCTGCATATGGCCCCATTGTTACAGTTAAATCCCCAGAGCCGACACACAGGAGAGGGTAGGATGAGATTGGGGAACAGGATCTGAGACTGATCGGAGGTCAGTGAAAAGGTTAGAAACTCCTCAGCGTCTGCTCTAAGGGGTGAATAATAATTGCAACGCTGCAGTATTTGGCTAAAAAAGAAGCTAGACTCTAAGCGCCTCTGCCTACATTAGCAGAAGTGGGATTTTGAGGATGTCTTTTCAGCTTTGATGCCCTGCTATGTGGAACGAGTGATGGGCAGCCCTTCAAACAAACATTAAAAATACTTCCCTCCCCAGGCGGTCGTTTTGCCCGAATGCATGTGAAATGTAGTAATTTAATCTTCAAATAGCACAATCTTCAACCCCAAATGACTGAAACGCCATGACTTTTTTATTTTATTTTTACTGAGATGTCCTACTTGAACTCATTACATAGCTGTCGCTTTTTAAGCGTTCCCGCTCTGTAAAGGCTGTGACATTCCGAATTAATTAGCTTTAGCGTGGACTTGCCTTTAAAGCTTGACTTCCTGACGAGATTTTGACAACTAAATGAAACCAATCAAACCAGCAGTCATCAGATATGAGTTAAATTCTTAATATAGTACATTTAATAATAGAACGCATTTACTCTGATTTCATGTCAAAATCATGTCATGATGACAATTTTGAAACATGCATGAAAGATGTTAAGCTCAAAAGGGTTATGTGACTATCAAATATATCAAATATGGGCTATATATCTGTCAAATGAGTAAGTAATGAGCATACAGAGCGCAACGTCTGGGTTAAGGGAGGAACATTTCTATATATTTTTTTTTTTTTTGTGTGTGCTTAATTTGACAAATTCCCAGTAAGATGATATTTTTTTATATATTTATAATAAATATATATAATAAATAACAATATTATATGATATATTAAATATTATATAAATATGAAAATATAACAAGCTATAAATAATGTGACCATAAAACTCATTTTTTTAAACTTTTTTTAAACTTAAGTAAAGTTTTGTTTTTATAACTAGAAATTAACACAAGTCAGCAGTTGTATATTGTAGTATTGTTGCCATCTGCAATGCTTCATGGGAAATGAGATTAATTCTGCTATAGAGTTGTCTTTTATTCAAATTTTCAAACATGTTTTTGCTTCAAAACAAAGTCTGTGATGTTGTGATTCATTTAGCAGAAAAAGGCAGAAAAACACTGGCGACTCGAAACGACCCCTCTTAATGTCTTCACCTCAAACATACACTCTCCTTATTTAACGGAAACCAAAATTGTATGCAAAGTGACTGCAATAAGAAGCGGCTGATGGAAAGCAAAAACATAATAATAATAATAAGTGCAGCTGTATTTCAGCAGGCATGCCTGTTCCACAGCTATTTTCCTTTGTTATGATTCCTGTCTGTCTCTCAAAACCATTCCTGTCTCGTCTCCTCCCATTCAAACGCAAATGCTAACTAGGCCCGATATTCTGCCGTATGATTTATAGCTCAGAGCCAGTCTTGAAAAATCCTAGGGAAAATGGGGACAAACAAATGGCAGACTTTGAAGATTCTTGCGAGTCTAGGGTCATCTTTGTTGTTGGCTTCAGACGAAGAGTAAAACAGTTGAACACTGCGGCTGGCAACAGTTTGCCAGATGCATTAATTTTACATTAAGTCTCTCACAGAAGAAGCTGTGTTTATTCTCTGCTTCCACTTTTAGCTAAGCAAAGTGCGGTTAGTGTTTTTTACCAGCCGCAGATTGTTGATAAACACCTTCTTAATGTCTGAGTAACGGGAGTCTGGCCTTCGGAATTCTTTGGAATTTTCAAACCGTTTTGAAGATCTATTTTGGAATTTCCAAATACTGCATTTCCGCTATATCCCTGGTGGTTTTGGCGCACTTTCGCATACTTGCACTGCCGCAGTGTGCTGGAGACGGCACTAAACGACTGTCTGTGGAAACAGGGCCTCAAATGTGACCGCTGGTAACGACCGTCAAAGCAACACATCAAACGCACTACACTTAACCCGGGGTTAATGCATTTTAACCTCGTGCTAATGATGCTTTTAACGGTTCTTTAAGCAACATTTCACACTTGTAATTTCGAAAAGGGGTGAGCGCCCTGAGTTATAAAACCTCTCGGTGATGCAAATCTAATGGATTGGAGAATGTTACGGTGAGTTGTTTATCATTAACCAAACAGTGCTTGTCTTATCAAATATTTCATATATTTCATATAATATTATTTTATATATTATTTCTTATATTCAAGTTTATTTGTATACCGCTTTTCACGATACAAATCGTTGCAAAGCAACTTTACAGAAAATTAAGTTACTACAATATATTTAGTAGTAGCTTATCAGTGGTGACTGTCAGTTAATGTACATATGGCAGAAATGTACGGAAAAATCAATTAAAGACGTTGAACACTATTAACAGCAATTATTATATGATGCAATCAAACTTATAGCAAAACAAACTTTTATAAATAATTATAAAAATAATAATGATATTTGAAAACAAAAAATAATAAATATACAATTTTCTAAATGATAATATATTTATTTTTGTTCCAGATTTTTCCAGACTGTTAAGCACATTTAAATTCTCATAAATTTATGAATGGACAGTATGAAATATCTAAACCTGATTACCCAGAACTAACTAAGTATGAGCACAACTTGTGTAATTTTCAACCAGTGTGGATTTTCATTAAAAGATAATGATTTACTTTACTTCATGAGAAGCTATTCACTACATTAGAGGAGCATTAGTTCTAAAGCTGCTCCATGGGTCTTTAAATGACTCTGAATATTAATCTAAGGAAAAATAAATTAGATAAACCGGCTAATATTCTGCCTAAAGCTATGGAGCGTAGAAAATGAAAATCAACAATGTGTAATGTTCTAAAACAAGAGTCGTGAGAGAAAATTTCCCACACAACTGTTAACCTACTGAAACACACACACACAGCTAATAGTACTTAAGCCATAAACATTAGTATTGACATTTTACTATTGTACTAAAAAAAAAAAATCTTAATTTTACAGTGAAATAACAACATTACAAGTAGGGTAATATTTCTTATTTTATTTAATATATTTATTTAGTAATTATAATAATCATACTATAATAATTATTAGAATTATTTTATAGTTATATATATATATATATATATATACTTGCAATTAATTTTGGCCAAATTGTGCATCTCTACAAATAAACACTGCAAAACGTATTAGTAAATTATTATTAAAAATTATCATTATTATATTCTTTTTCACAAATATTCTTTTTCTTAATTTTATAGTGAAACAATACAAGTCATATTTTATTCAGTAATAATAATCATAATACTATTTAATTCCATTATAATTATGTTATAGTCATATTGATATATAATCAAAACATTTCCAAATTCCGCAGCTCTTAATAATTGCAATTTTGATCAGAAAATCAATTCGATTTTTTCCCTAATTCTATCCCTACTGCAAACACATTTACTGCTAACAATATTTAAGTCATTAATATTATTGTCATTATAATATTGTTCTGTAAACTGAAATATGATTGTTGTTATAATTAGATTTTTCTTAAATATTTTTCGTAATTTTACAATTAAATAATACAAGTAATATTTCATATTTAGTATATTTTTTGTAATAATAATAATAATCAAAATAATAAAATAATTACTGATTAGATTTTTAAAACTTTTTAAATTTCACCTGTATGTTTTAATTGGAAAACTGATTCGATTTGTTCCCAAATTGTGCAGCTCTACTGCTAACCACACTAAAATATACTAACAATACTGAAACCCTAATAACACACGACCCAGACTGATAACCCTCCTGAATCACACACACACACACACACACACTTCTGAACCCACAAACATACTGCTCCAGCCATCTGCACACTCTCGAATGCTCGTCTTCTCACGCTTCTGACCGCGGTGTGAAGTCTGTGTTTATGGCCTGCAGCTCTCGCTGAGGAGAATAAAGCCTCTGGTTACCGTCCACTCAGCACTATCACAGCAGGGATCAGATTCACGCTGCTCAGGGCTTAAATATCGCAACAACAACCAAACTCAAAACCTGTTTTAATAAAATATGAGTCGAGATGGAGCATTAAAGTGATACTCCTGAGCAGGAAAGAAGGTGTTTTCTGGGCTTTTTCAGTAGCCTTGATTATGTATTTGCCAATTCATTTTCACCAGAATTTTAGAAAATCTAATGACTTCAACATTACAAACTTTTATTAGATGCCAAAAATATTTGCAAACCACAAAAAGGCAAAGGTACAAGATTGCACGCTTCAATTTTGTTAAAAGGAAATGATAATCATGACACACTGTGAATGACCTAATCTAATAAAACAGTATAATGGAAAATTATTGACTTAAAGTCACTGATTATAAGTACATATTTAAATGTAAAATTATTTTAAATATGAAATTTATTACAAAATATTAAAGTGATATAAAATGTTTAAATTAAATATGCAATTAATTATGAAATATTATCAAATGTAATTATGTAAGGCTTCAATTACGCTAAGAAGGCAAATAAGTAAGTAATTATTTAAAAAATAAAAGCAGAATTTTGATGCTTCTATTTGAAAGGTTTATCTGTTACTATTAAAAATCAATTTCTCTATGGAGAAAATGAATGGGATTTTACTTCCAGAACACGACTGCTGCACTCTGGTATTGACTACATGACTTTTAGGTGCATATATTATAGATATCGACACGAGTGGCTAATAAAACATGTTTGCTGAGCCCAATCAGTCTTTGAGTAAACATCTTAAACCTTTAATCAAACACGGCTGCTTTACCTTTAAATATCGGCTGACTCCTCAGATTCCACCTTTGACAGCGAGATCAATTTGTGCACTTCCAGGTCTCTCACCGCGTGAGATTGCTAATTTTATAAGCGCTACTTTTCTCTCAGCCCTTCCAGCTATTAATAATTCGGATCGATCAGATGGAGTCATGGCCGGTGATTGAAGGAGTGCTGGGATGTTGGCGGTCCTGCGTTTTCTAAAGCTTAGCATGAGTCTGCAGAGGACGCATTACTCACCGCGAGCGCATCTCATCTGTGCATCCTCTCCTACATCATTAGCTCTCAACAATAACCCTGTTCACAGAGTAACAACCTCAGAGACGCTGGGAGTAATCTAGTAATATTTATATCCCTCACCTGATCGTGCACACTTTCAATACAAATTTATCATGGCTGTACGCAAAAGGGGAAAGAAATTGATTTCATTTTTTTCCACGAGAGCTTCACAGGACATAAATATCACCCTACGGACTTCCTCGTGCTACTATGCAAATTCATCAACACTTCGAGTTTGCACAAATAGAACAGGTGGCAATTTAAAGACTGCAATGGTGAGGGTTTAACTAGTACTACAGTGCATACTTATGGTTAGAGATCCGAACAAAGCACTAACCATAATTATTAAACTGAATGACAGTACTGCAACTTAAACTTTATTTATTTCAGGTAGCTTGCCAAGGCAGCATGTATATTTTTTATAATTATATTTTTTAAGAACAATTTATAATTGTATTTATTTTATTTATAATATTGAGTGGTTTTAAGTTTAGGTTTTTCACCTAATAATATGACAGTGAATGACAGCGTTGTTGTTGTAAAAGAATCCAAATAAAATCAAATAAAAGGTAAAAATAATAATATTAGGTGAAAAACCTAAACTTAAAAACACTCAGCATTATAAATAAAATTATACATTGTTCTTTAAAAAATTATAATTATAAAAAATAATTATAATGCTGCCTTGGCAAGCTACCTGAAATAAATAAAGTTTAAGTTGAAGCAGTAAAATTATCAAACCTAAAATAAAAATAAATTAAAACTACATAGAAATACTGTATCTTTAAAAATAATAATAAAACTAAAATTAAAATAAAGCTTAAGTTAAAGTACTAAAATTACCAAACTTGAAATTTTAAAATTGAAAATTATAAATTGTTTATAAAAAATATAATTATAAACAAATACAAATGTTGCCTTGACAAATAACTGAAATAAGTAAGTTGAAGTAGTAAACTTATCAAACCTGAAATAAAAATAAATTAAAAATATAAATATTTAAAAAATAATAAAAATGAACATGAAAAAATACCGTAAAAAAAAAAAAAAAAAATTAAGCTATTTAGAAGTATTTAAAACTGATAAAATAACAAAAGCACATAAAATTACTAAAGCTAAAATAAAAAAATTAAAATAGAAAAATAAAAGCTAATTCAAAATATTAATAAATATTACAATAATAAAATAATACTAAAAGAACATTGCTGACTGATGATAAAATGGGTAAAATAATGAAATAATGTTAATATTAGATTCATTCGATTTTTAGCATTTTTAATTGATTATTGACTGACCCATGTTTCAAGATCAATGCATATTGCACCAGAAGGATTTGTAATCGATGCATTGAGTAAATTAGTGAATCCTTAACCCCTAGTTATGATGCAATTGATGGTAATAATTGTCAAAAACATAATAGTACTTTGGTAGTCAATACTAAAAAATATATATATATATGCAAGGTAAATTCAACTATTATAAAATGGGCTATAATCCATGAATATTGTGGAGAGTCATGCACTCACATTTTCCTCAAAAAATGTAGAAATCTAGTACAAAACACCTGATTTCACTCCTGAAGTGTGCACTATCTAGTGCACTCCACTGTAATTCTGATATTAACAGTCCTGTGGCAACATTTTTCTTTTGGGAGTTCATCTATTTATTTGGGATCAGATTGATGGAGCCGCTGTCGGAGGGAGGGAACGTGAGATTGGAGCAATAAAAGTCAGAGTGAGAGATTCGACGGGCTTTAAAACACTTGGTTTCGACGGCTCCAATTTATCCAGCGTACGTCTCACACACCGATGCTTTAGTGCCGCCGCAGAGCCTGCTGCAGGAGGAAGGGGACTGAGTCATCGAGCCGCTGAACTGGAAATAAAACCATAAATATTCATTCACGCTGTTGTTTTTAATAACTAGACAAATGCAATGCGCAAAAGCAATCACGACTGTATATTTCAAGCTAATAACATTATGTATTGGCCTTCATTTATTTTCTTGGGGAGGCTTTGAATTTTAATTTCTGCCAGCTTTGTGTTTAATTAAAGGAATAGTTCACCTAGAAATGTGAAAAATTTCATTATTTATTCAGCAAAACTATTTAAATTTGTTCAGTGGCGCTCTATGGAATATATTTTTAGTATCGAGCAAAAAACGCATGTATACGACATTACATGATTTGACTAAGTTGGATGTTACGTAAAAAGGGCGACAGCGCACCGCATTACAAGAACATTCATGTTTTCATAACCGCTGGCCAAAATCAAAAACGAAACTGAAATGAAATCATCTTTGAGAGGAAGGGGGCCTCCTGGTGTTTCGGGGGCCCAACTCAACATGCATACTTTGCGTAAAGGGAGGATCGGCTCTGCCAACAGTAGCTAAAAAACATACAAGCCTGACCTGGGGTGCGTTTCCCAAAAGCAACTATGGTCGCAAGTTCCGTCGTTACCAATAAAAGGTTAGAAGACCAGCAAACCAGGTCATCATTGATCGTAATAGGATGCATCGTGTTTGAATGTTTCAAACTGAAATTTACAGCAAATGATCAGTTCAAAATTTGTTCATCCAATAACTTTCATTAGACTTGTTTGTTGTTCATTAGATACAGCACACAAGCTGTACTAACTACTTTTATAGTCCTTTTTGGAGTTCAACAATATGAAGTTGGTTTGCTGATGATCTTAGCTGGATTAAACTAGTCTCTTAGCTTGGGCATCTGGTTTATTTGGTCCAAAAGTGGCTGAAAAGTGCCCAAATTAACTAAAAGACCAACTTTTTTGGAGCTCTACAGTGTAAATTACTGTCCATTTTCAATATTTGGCAAAAGAGCAGCTGGAACATTCAACTAAACCAATGCTATTATTGTTATTTCCTGCAAAAATGGCCATCTTAAACCAGTTTAAGCTGGTTGGCTGATGATATTAGCTGGTTTAGGTTGGTCTCTCAGCTTGGGCAGCTGGTTTAGTTCATCCAATAGTAGCTAAAAGCCAGCTAACAGACCAGTCTGACCAGGCTAGAAGATCATCATTGATCGTGATGATATTTGAACGCTTAAAATTTAAATCTGCAGTGAATAATCAGTTAAATATTGATTTGTTCCTTCAACAAGGCTTTCATTTGCACACACGTTGTACTAACAGGTTTGCTGATGATCTTTGCTGGTTTAAGCTAGTCTCTCAGCTTGGGCAGCTGGTTTAGTTGGTTCAAAAGTGGCTGAAAAGTGCCCAAAACCAGCTAAAAGACTGACTTTTTTTGGAGCTCAACAGTGTAAATTACTGTCCATTTTCAATATATGGCAAAAGAACAGCTTGAACCAATGTTGTTATTGTTATTTTCAGCTAAAAAGGCCATCTTAAACTTTTGGTTTTCTGATGATCTTAACTGGTTTGGGCTGGTCTCTCAGCTCGGGCAGCTGGTTTAGTTGGTCCAGTGGTAGCTAAAAACCAGACCAGGCTAGAAGACCAGCAAACCAGCAAACCAGCTTGGTCTGGTTTTCTTCCAGCAGAAATCGTTTGTGAAGAATCTAACCCAACCCTCACCCAGGTTCGATGAAGCCCTGCCCTCGGCGGCGCGATCCTTCAGGCCTTCTGCGATGCTGAGCTGTTGTTCGTGATACTGCTTCGCTCTCTCCAGATCCTGCATGCATCGGGCGGCGTGTCCCAGCCCCGCGTACGCCCTCATTTCGATGCTCTTCTCCTCGAGCTCCTGTGCGAGCTCCAGCACGTGCGTGTGGTAGGACATGGCCTTGTCGAAGTTGCGGCGGTAGTGGTAAGCGCTTCCCAGGTTGCTGTAGGCACGCGCCTCCTCGCGCTTGTTGCCGAGGCTCTTGGCGATGCTCAGGTGCTGTTCATGGCACTGCACGGCGTTATCGAAGTCACCCATGGCGATGTAGACGGCTCCCATGTTACCCAGCTCCCGAGCCTCGGAGAGCTGATCCTTGGACTGTTTGGCCAGCAGGACGCACTGCTTGTGGCTGGCCAGGGCGTTGGGATAGTCGCCGATGGCCGTGTACACGTGACCCAAGCTGCTGAGGGCTGAAGACGCCGCCTGTGGAGAAGAATGAGAGAAGATGCATAAACCACTGAATATAAGGCACTATAAAAAAGAAAATGGCAATGCTAAAATCTGATTGGATGAGCCATGTTTGCTGTTGTGCACCAAAAACAATTCCTCAAAACACTTCGTGACAGGTTTGAAGAAAATGATTTCAAAATCAACTGATTGTAATGGGATGCACTATGTTTGAATTTTTAAATTAGAATTTTGCTGCATATAACAACTTTAACAATCAGGTAAACCAGAGTTGTTATTGTTAACTAAAACTATTAAAAATTGTTTTTGGAAATTGAAAATAAAGCCAAAATAAATATGGAAATATGTGGAGAAAAAAAACTTAACGAAAATCAGAAATGTTGCTTGGCAAAACAAAACTGAAATAAAATAAGTTGCAGTACTAAAAAAATTACTAAAACTAAAAAAAATAAATATAAATAAAGCTATAAATGAAAAAAAAAACTAAAACTAATACAAAAAGACAAAAGCACATAAAAATACTGAAACTTGAATAAAAAACTGGAAATATAAAAAATAATTACAACTATAAAGAAATATTAAACAAAAAATAAAACTAATAAACAAAAGACAAAAGCACACAACAAGAAACTGAAAGAAAAATAAATTAGCTATATAGAAATATTTAAATGCATAAAAATGACAGAAGCACGTACAATTACTAAATTAAAATGTAAAAACTGAAAATATAAAAATTAAATCTATATAGAAATATTAATAAATGAATAAAAATTGTTTAAACAAACACAAAATTAGTAAACCTTCAAAAAAAGAAAACTGAAAATATAAAAATGAAAGCAAATTAAAAAAATTAATAAAAATATAACAGCACAGAAATAATACTCAAATAACACCGAACTAAACATCTCCTTTTTGTGATGTGTGCATAAAATAAGGTTATTTGGGTTATGAGGGAGAGAAAATGATTTCAAATCAGTTTAATTTTTCCTTTAACTCTGGTATAATTACTAATACACATGACCTCTTGTGGCTTGCTGCTTTATTTTCTATTAAACAGCAATTAGATAAGCAAACACAGCTCTTATCCTCAAAACATTTGGCAAAGTTGTGTGATGTTACTGCATCCCATTACGCAGCCATTGAGAATAGCATGCGGTGCAGAAAGCGCTCTGCCATGTAATGTGTTGTCTGCTGAGAACAAAACCCATGAAGCCTCTCAAGTCGAAATCTTAGCAGAGACGCTGATCTCTCGCAAAATCCGTAAAAAATATGCTGAGGCCTTGTCGAAATCTCCTTGCGGCAGGTACATGTTCAGCTGAGAGTTGAGAGACAAAGGCTGTCTCCCAGAATTACATGCTCAATGGGAAGCCCATTAGCCACAAACAACTTTCTTCAGTGGAATCAAAGTCGTCTAAAAGCAGCGCACTCATCTTGGTGACATACACAAGTCATGCAAGTATTCACACCCCCCCGTTCACACCAAGGACGATGATGTTAGTCTAGTCTAGCACAAGTTATGCAAAAACTCCCGTTAGAATTAATGAAGCTGCAAACAAATCTCTTAGGGTGCTTTCACATTCGGTTCGATTGCCTGGTCCGAACCCGAGTTCGATTGCTCCCCCCTCCCACTGCCCCCGCTGGCCTGCGTTCATATTATTTTATTTGGGTCCGAACCACGGTTCGTTTGCGTCATTAAGCCAGCAGCTGTTTACCCTGCTGCTTAGTAACGACAGCGCAGGAGAAGGCGGCAAAATATACACTTTTATATATTTGTTTTTGAACTGTTGGTTTTGTTTCCAAAGCTTCAGCACATAACAGCACTTACGTCTGTCTAACGAATGTACTGCAAATGCTCTAAAGAACGCGGAAGGCGAACAGAAATGAGACATACAGCGCTCTGCTTGCAGCACGTCAATCATGCTCAGCAGGAAAGTGAGTAAAACACACACACACACAAACACACATTTTTATCAAATAATATGTCATTAATAGCGGTTCACTTCCACAATTTGGTACAATTGCATTCACATCAGCAGCAAACCGCACCGGAGTTCACATGAACCATACCCCAGACCACCCTTTTTAAGCTGACTTAGGTACGGTTCGCAGGCGCGTACCAAGCGGCAACCTTCCGGTCAAACCAACACGGAAGTGACTAAAACTGCAATTCATCGACTGGCCGCTAGAGGCTGGCTCCAAAAGGTAGTCCAGTCCCATAGACTCCCCATGTTAAAATGCCCAACTTTACAGCAGAAAAAAACATGTTTACAGCCTGGTGCAAAAAGTGGTTTTGGTCTATATAGCTAATTTTGCCCTTCATGACAACTGTGAGGGGGGTGAATTTTTTTATAACTCATCCGTTTAAATTACATTAAGCCTTAAAGTTCTGCATAATTAAGGGCGACCACTTGAGTGACAGGTGGATTGCAACTTCTGTCACCACCGTCGAGCTAGGTGGGTGTGGTTTCAGCAACCAGCTCCACCCACATCCCGCCTCTTTGCCCATTTTCGATTACACAGGAGTGACGAGCGGTGACGCGCTGCCAAGATGGCGATGGCCGGCTCCGCCCACTTTGAGCTTCAAAAACGCTCTTCAGAAACCTACGGGTGATGTCACAGACACTACGTCCATGTTTTTATACAGTCTATGGTGCACACCCACAGTGTTCATATCATCCAAACAAACCGAACTCTGACGTCAGTCGAACCCGGGTGTGCACCAAAAGTGCTAGTGTGAAAGCACCCTTATTTATATTGTTTCTGCATTTTGTTGTTTATGATGAGAGAATTCGCAAGTGCATGCAATCAACAGAACGCGAGCGTTTCAGTGCTGACTAATCTGATTGGCCACTGCATTCATGAGCTACACAGAAAAGCGTCTAATTGGCAGTAAAGCTCAACACTGCAAAAAACAACATGCAAAAAGCAACTTAAACGCAGATCTAAATGTAATTCCGCAAATTGACACTTTTCATTAATTTCCACATTTCATTTTAATCGTGGCAGCTGTAACAGATTTAATCTAATAATGCAAGAGCAATTTTTGCCCCTTTATCTTGAATTTGTGAGGCCTTTTTGTTCATTTTGGTGGCATTTTTACCACAAGCCCCCATTAATTTCCGACCCTGATGTGCAATGATGAATCGATCTAAGCAAGACCAGGAACATGTACCAGGAACTCTAACCTTGCTGAAACTACAGGGATGTAGAGGGAGTGCTTATCTTTCACACCTGCTGTATGTCAGTGAGGAAGCCTTGCACAGAACGCTTTCACCTGCTGAGATTAAGTCACAATCACACACACACACACACACACACAAACGGCCCTTTCTCAATCTGCTCAGACACTAGCTCTCTTCTATTTTATTTGAATTTTTTTTTTGTATGCATGTCTTTACTGACACTTTTGATCAATTTAATGCATCCTTGCTGAATAAAAGTATTAATTCATTTTAAAATCTTCCTGATTCAAACTTTGGAATGGTGGTTTAAAGCTACATCTCTCGTTTGACTCATTATTTGATTGGACTGCCAAAAAAGACAAAAAACGCAGAATAAACTTTTAAACGAAGTTGTGAGAAAGATTTAGATTTACGGTTACATACTACTGAGATCATTATTACTGCATACTCATTAAAAAAAATTATACAGTACATACTGCACAGTATCCAATAGTAAGCTAGTATTTATTTCTGAATATTGTCACCCTGGAGGAGAAATCTTGATTATAAGTATAAATCATTTAAAATGTTTATATACAATATACGTAAAAATAAATAAACATTTTTTCCAATTTCAAAAAGTATAGACAAAACAATTCACTCTAATTAAAAACGGACCACTATTTGCATGTTCTGTGCAGTTTCAAGATTATTAGATTACCGTTCCATTAGCCAAGCACCATAATAACATCAAACTCTGTCCATTTCAGTTAGCATGCGGCCTATATAGACAGCAGACAGCAGTGCAGCTCACTAGATTCTGGAACAGAACTTACATTACACAAGCGCTTGACAAACAACAAAAGACAGCGGGTCCAACTTCGGCCTTGACGCTACATCAATCAAACTATAAACATTGATTAAAACACAACCACATGTTCGCCGCAGATATGGGCTCTATTTAGGGAGTAACGGCGATGGCCGCTCTCTCGATGAGGTGCTGGGACGGATGCCCTGATAGAACAGAAGGTAAAACGCTTGATTTCGGGGGAAAACGGACAAGAGACGAACCTGGAGGGGCTCGTCCAGCCCAAGGCCTTTGGTTTCCCAGCGCCGCCTGGAACCAATTACCTCCAGCCATAAAAACTTCCAGCAGTTTGCCTGAGTTTAAAGGCTCTGGGACATGTTACACAGTGAGGCAATTACCCTTCATCAGAAGAGAGGGCTTCTTATGATCACAGATACACTATCGGGCCCGGCGTGGGCACGTGTGTCCTGTTTGAAGCCATGGAGCTTCATTTTGGGTCAGTCCTGGATCTAAAGATGACGGGATTGTGGAGGAAACTCCTTTTTCAGGAATCAGTTAAACATAGTGATTCATATTAAAATTGAAGTTTTGCATCTCATAGTCAGTGTCAACAGCTCTGAGATCATCTGTATATGCTAGTGTGCTTCTAAAAGTTGATAATAAAAATCTACTTTTAGCAATGATGCACACTTCAAATTTCAAATCCTTTGCCTTACAGGAAAACAGACCAAACATTTGAGCCAAAATAAATTTTCAGGATATTTTCAATGCTTTCCTCTATGTTACAAGATGCAAAGTGAGGCTGCACCGTGCTGTAATGTAAAATAAAGAACACTGGCTATATAATATAAGTAAATATATCATCACAAGAACAGAGAACTGGGTTGTCTTGGGGACCAGAATAACCGGAAAAATCTACAATGACCTGGAAAACTGGGAATCTTCACAGAAATGGGATTGGTTCTCTAAAAAAGGTTGCAATTTAAAATAAAAAAGGCATTTACAGCTAAATGCCATTGAAAAACCTTATTAAATGTTCTAATTTCTTAGAAAACCCATCCCTGTTCTTGCATTTTAAACAACCCAGGAACCAAAACACTGATTTAAAGAACCACAACTACTTTTTTTATCTCCAAAACAAAAATGGTTCTTGACATGAACCTTCTTCCACAAAGCATTAAAGGGCTTTTATAAAATCTGTATTTCCTTAGAAACCTGTTGTTCGAGTGTTTTAAAGAACCCAGGAACCAAAACACTTATCTAAAGAACCTATTAGGCAATCTCAACTACATTTTATTTACGAAAACCCATTTAACAACCAATCATCTTTCTTGATATGAACCTGCAGCAAGAAACCATTAAAGAACTTTTATTAAGTCTCTAGTTACTTAGAAAACCTTCTTTGTTCTAGTGTTTTAAAGAGCCCAGGAACCAAACACTGATCTGAGGTAACTACCACAACTACATTTTAACTTCTAAAACAAACATACAGCAATCAAACATGATTCTTTATATGAACCTGAAGGTGAATGTTATTAAATCACTAGTTCTTTAGAAAACCTGCTATGCTTGAGTGCTTTAAAGAACCCAGGAACCAAAACACTGTTCTGAAGAAACTACAAGATATCCACAGATATTCCTATATCTCCAAAATCCATAGAACATGAAACATGGTTCTTGACATGGACCTGCTGCAAAGAACCATTAAAAAACCTTTATAAAATCTCTAGTTCCTTTGAAAGGCACAAAACTACTTTTTAAAGCCCTATAACCCCATAGAGACCAAAAATGTTTTTTGACTTGAACCTGCTGCCAGAAACCATTGAAGAACCTTTATTAAAACATTAGTTCCTAAGAAAAACATCTACTGTATGTTTGAATTTTTTAAAGAACCAAAACACAAAATCTGAAGGACCTCAACTACTTTTTCAATCTCGAATTTCACACAAATGGTCCTTGACATAAACCTGCAACAAGGAACCACTGGAGAACCTTCATTAAATCTCTAGTTCCTCTGAAACACATCTATGTTTGAATGTTTTAAAGAACCAAAACACAAAATCTTAAGGACCTCAACTACTTTTTTTAATCTCTAAAAAACATAGCAACCAAAAATAGTTCTTGATAAGAATCTGCTGCAAGGAAAAACCTTAAGAGTGTTGCTGAACAAAACATCAAATACATATTGTGAATCAGTGACAGCTTCAGATGACACAACCAACTCTCAAACACACATACCATCACACCTGATGTTCACTCCTCAGCGGACACTAATCACCTGACCACTTGTTTCTTTTCTCCCTGATTTCATTCATTATTGTACAATTATGCCTTGTACCGCTATTGTTGTGTGTCCTACAAATCAGCCATTCATCTCCGGCTTTGCCCACAGTTTCAGATCCGTAGAACGGTTTCCTTGGAAACCCCACTGGATTTCTGTTAGAGGGCTGTTCACTGGGAGAGCCAATTTTCGATAAAGAGGGATTTTACACCCCCCTCTCGCTGATTTTCCCAAGTCAGCGGCTTGCTTGTGTGTGTGTGTGTGTGCGCTGGCGCAGCACGGATTCGCATCTCGACACGGAGAATGACAGGAGAGAAACGAGCAGGCTTTTATTCTTTAACCTGCTCTCTCTCTCGCGCACTCCTGCCACGACGGTCTCAAAGGTGGACGTAAACCTTTGTTCTTTGTTCAGAAAGGGTCCAGAAGTGAGGTCATGAGAAAGTCGCGGACATCTTAACTTCAATAAAAGCCGTCTGCGGGGATGTCTTTGAACTGACGCTACAGACGATGACCTCAAATCTACAGAGTGAGAGTTTAATGACTCTTCAGGAGCAGTGGACTGACATCACTGCATCAGGAGATGCTTCCTTCAAAAAGAACCACATTAGGACATAAATAACAAAAGTACGAGAGGGAAAACCCCCAAAACAAGTGACAAGTGGACTACACAAGACAGAAAAATCACAAGTGAAATCACAAATCTATTAAAACTCTGAAACATTTCTCCAAGAAAGCAATGAGATTGAGTGGAGACCAATGGAAACTTCTTCTTAAAGGAATGGCTCATTAAAATATTCAAATTCTTTTCATAACTGAATGAATTTAACCTCTGCATTCTCAAAAACTACTCTTTATTATCTCAATTGTTTCTTCTACACAGCAATGAGATCAAATCCAGATGCTAATGGAGATTTCAGATGTTTCTCCTCGAAAAAAGACTCCACGTCTCTTCTAGAGCTTCTCAAAAACGTCTCAAATTCAGAACGGAATGAATATAACCTCTGCCTACTCAAAAACTACAAAGAGACCTCCTTAATGTCTCAATCGTTTCTTCTACACAGCAATGACATCAACTGGAGGTGCTTCAGATGTTTCTCCTGAGAAAAAGACTCAACAATTTCTAGAGTTTCTCAGAAATGTCTCAAATTCTGTTAGAATTTGGTCATAATTTAATGAATTTAACCTCAGAAGATCAAATTGAGGTGCCAATGGAGATTTCAGATGATTCTCCTCAGAAAATGACTCCAGAAATATTTTCTGTTTCTCCAAAAAAAAACTCAAATTCTGTCAGAATTCTGCCATAATTGAATGCATTTAACCTCTGCATACTCAAAACCTACTCTTTAATATCGCAACTGTTTCTTCTACACAGCAATGAGATTAAATGGAGGTGCTAATGGAGATTTCAGATGTTTCTTCTGTCTTTTCTAGAGCTTCACAAAAATGTCTCAAATTCTGTCTGGAATTCAGGATTCTGTCATATTTAATAAATTTCATAATAATTTCAGATGTTTCTCCTTGGAAATCTCATGTCTCTTCTAGAGCTTCTCAATAATGTCTCAAACTGTACTCAGATTTGCCAAGAATCAGTCTGCGATCAATTATCTTAATATGAACTCAAATAAAATGATCAAACGATCTGATCTACTATCCACCATAATTTTATAGCTCCTTACTGCTACTGTATGTCTACTCATTTGCATTTTAATAACTTTAATGTTTAGGAGAAACATCTGATACTAAACTGAGAACCGCACTAAAGTCTCCCACGCTATGAACGAGCAACCTTTGAGCAGTAAAACTGTCCTCTGGGGCGGTTTAAAGACACTCACACTTCAGTGATCCTCATGAGAAGAGGCGACGCAGAAGAAATCGATGCTCAGCAGCCCATCTCTGAGTTGATGGGTTCAAGTTGAGTGTCTGAGAAATGGTATGGCCATCATTTGTGCACTACTGGCTCCATATAGCGAATACTGGATGTCATTCGCCAACCGTATATGCATGAACATATATGAGAGTATAAAATCTGTGTGCAAATGCAGATATCACACTGTGTTTAACTTAAACACAGACACAAAAAAAAAATAAAATAAAATAAATTAAATAAAAAATGATGAGCCTACGAATTATGGAATATATTAAGCGAAAGTGTTTTATGCAAAAATGCGAGTACGCAATTGAAACTGAGAAACTGAATAACAATAGTGACAAAAAACTATATTTATAAAATGATATTAGAATGAGTGAGAAGATTTTGCGTGAGAAGCTTCTGCACGCATAAGCACATGACGATTAGTGAACGAGACTCATTGTCTTCAACAACTCTGAATGTGAGATCTCAGAAAACTGACTCATTGTTTCTCGTCTCTTTCATGTAGACTTGACTCATCTTTGTTTCTCTCAATTTGTACAGCTGGACCTTCTCCTCAGGGTTTTTCCCTCCACTCTCATTCACAAGCACACATGGAGGTGCTCCTCTGGTCAACAGGACTGTTGAATAAATATACTCGGCTCCCCGGTGGAGCGCTGCTATCCGCAAACCACTGGCAGCCTGTGTGTTTTTCTTGGGAGAGCATGAATCATCATCTACATGTTACACACACACACACAGCACTGGCAAAGTCATCCACGCAGGAACGACTCTCTGCATGAGAGAGGATGAGGTATAATGGGTATAACGGCAGTAGTCTTCTATCTCAACACTGTTAATCACGGTGTGTGTTCACTGCTGTGTGTGTGCACTTTGGATGGGATAAATGCAGAGCACTAATTCCAAGTATGGGTCACCATACTTGGCCACATGTCACATGTCACGTCACTTAATACTGCAATGTATGTACTCTATGTATGTATATGTGTGTTTGTGTGTGTATATGTGTGTGTATTTACATATATATATGCATAAATTATGTGTGTGTATGCTTATTATTTTATATTATTTTGACACAAATATATAGCATTTTCAAAATGTTCCCATTAATTCTAATACAATAATCACAAGTAATAAAAAAAATAATAATTATAAAAAGAATGTATTACAATTATAAAAATAAATTCTTAAATATTCTATAATCAAAAATAGAATATATAAAATACACAAATGTTTATTTGGTTGTATTATATATATTTTATGTTTCATTATGTGCGTGTGTTTTTTTTAAATAATTACAAAAAAATGACCAAAGCAAACATTTGTATATTTTATACATTTTATTATTTGATCCAACCTATATAATAATTATGTTTATGTTTAATACTTACGATTTTATGTTTTTTTTTTGAAAGGTAGACAATATTACATATTTACCTACATATAAATAAAATAAATATTAAATAAAAATTATCTCTCTCTCTCACTCTATAAATATATAATATATATAAAAAAATAAACATTTGTATATTTTATATATTTTATTATGTATTTTAATAAAAAATAAGAGAAAAAAAATATATAATAATATGATAATCTAATATATACATTAGTGCTGTTAAATGATTAATCGCGATTATTCGCATATAAAATAAAAGTTTTTGTTTATATATTTGTGTGTACTGTGTATATTTATTATGTATATAGAAATAGACACACATACATATATACATGTATTTACATGTATATATTTATATTCCTATAATTTATATTTTATGTAAATATATTTAATATATAAACATAACATATTTTTCTTAAACATATCTATGCGTGTGCGTATTTATATATACATGATAAATATACACAGTACACACTCATATATTATGTAAACAAAAACTTTTATTTTGGAAGCGATTAATCGCGATTAATCGATTGACAGCACTAAGAATAATAAATTATAAACATTTGCTATATATAGTATAGAGATCAGACGGGAGCTCATTGTCTTTTGAACATTTAACATAACATAACAGCACCACGTATGTATGATAATCATTCACTTTCACTTTATATGTCAAAGTAAAACGACACCACAGCTAACTGCTTGTCCACAGCTATGACAAAAGTGCAACTTTTAAGCATGTATTCAATTTTGACACCAACCACTTCCAATAACTGGACTGCTCATTGGCTGGATGATTCATTCGGAGGTTAATGCTATTGATTGGAAGCCTATCAGGAGCGTCTGGGGAAATCCATCGCATGAGGAAGACAGAGGAAGAGAGGAGGAAGAATGTCCAAATTAAACCGACAAATGAAGACATGAAAACAGGAGGAATGACTGGACAGACTAGCAAGCTTGGTGTCTAATTAATGACTCACTTTACCAGATTAATTAAATCACACCATCTATTCATCATATTATGGGGAATTATTAAGCGTTCGGGCTGGAGAAAGCTTTTCCACAAGCTCCAAATTAGAGGCGGTCCAATATAGACTTCAGCCGGATCAATAGAACATCTCCAAGCGTAATCCATACAGGGAAAGCTACACAAAGCGCATCTTTTGGGAAGAGGAGAGGAGAGATGAGCTCATTAATAAGCAGCGTGTGAGAGACAGACACAGATCAAAGCTCTTCCTCACAGATGCTGCAGCAGAACAACAAAGACCTGCACTAAACAATCATTTATGAAGACGTGAGCGCATGGACACCATCCACCATGACTTGCCTGTTCATGGATTGCATGACATAATTACATTACATAATAAACAGCCAATATGCTAATATGCATGCTAATAAGCAACTGAGAACTGGTCCTTAAAATGAAGTGTTACCAATATTAAATTTGCAACTTGAATTGAAACACAACTTATGAAGGCCCAAGCCATATCTATCACACTCCTAGCAACTAGTCAGAGCACCCTAGCAACCCCATAGCAATGCTATATTATAATTAGGACATCTTGTTTCCTCATGATAGGTCTATATAATGTAACTAATGCTGGGCTCGCAAGAGCTGTGTTAGAGACACTTCAGCAGAAATGCATGTTGTCATGCTGGAAGCGTGCGACAGAAACGCAGTGGTAACACACAAACACCACAGTCGAATCATACGCTCGCCGCCGCGCTGAGGGAGAGTGACTCTCAGATCTGAATTTACCTCCAGGAAATCAACCTGACAATGATGTAAATAAAACATCTTGAGCGCTATCAGCGCAGGGCAGAGAGAGAGAGACGGAGACGACGAGATGACAAACAAGAAAGCCAAGGTGAAGGAGGAGTGTGACAGGGAGAGAGGGATGCGATAACGGATAAAAACGAACGAAAAGCCAGAATCGGCGGAGATGAGAGAAACTGATGAGCGTTTCCCGCAGCCCTGGAGGCGGCAGGTTTCAGATGAAGAGATGAATTATTTAAACGGCTTTATTAGCATCTTCTTTAGTCGTTTCTCTCCCATGCTGCGCGCGATTCCTGAGGGAGAACACGCACCGGAAAACATGCGCAATCTACTGCCACTCACTCGTCAGATTTCCAACAGGCCTGTTCGCCCACACCACGATTTCAACATCAACAAAAGAGAGCGTCTTTATTGTCAATAACTCGCCTCAAAGCCCTCGCGCATTCTTCGCGCTCCTGATGTTAACAAACCAGACGCCTGCTAATTACGCCGGCACATTAACGAGGAAGCTCGTGGAGCGAGAGAGGAGATTAACTTGTGAAAGGAATCGTGAAAAGGCCCGTTCCGGTGTAATTTACACCTCTGGGGCAGGTTTTGTTGAGTACGTCTTCATTTTGAGTTGTTGTTGGGGTTTCTCTGGTGGGTTCTCACGCTCGTCTGTGACAGTCGGGCTTCAGTCAGGCCTGACAGCGGATCGATAAGCATGTATAACGCCCCGGGCTGTGTCAGCCGCTCTGCTCTCTAATGCACTACACCGCCGCAGACGGACAGATTCCCAGCACTGACCTGCTGCATACAAAACACACACATTACCGCGGCTTCAACTGCGGATGCTGAGCAAAGCATTAGACGTGAGTGAGGGAATTCAGCCAAGAAATGCACAGGTCATATTTCAGCCCAGAATCAAAAAGGGAAAGAAATAATAATAATAGGCGTTCTTTAATTGTAATGAAAATAAATCATTGCAATAAATAAATAAAATGTATTTTATAATAATAAAATAAATAATAGAATAGTAATAATAGAATGAAAGAAATCTCTTTGTGATATATATAATATATATATTCCCCTTT
>NW_015536474.1:177076-187107 GCF_001515605.1 Sinocyclocheilus anshuiensis | reverse complement strand
TATATGCATTTATAGAAAATAATATAGCAATAGTATTATTATTATTATTATTATTCATTTAATTCTTAAAGTCAAATGGAAAAAAATCTATATTTAATTATTACATTTAAATTTAACTATATTTACTTTAGGAATTTAATACATTATTTAACTGTAATGAAAATGTCTCAGTGCAAAATAAAGTAAAATAAATATAATACTAAAATTATGATATAATAATAGCAATGAAAAAATACAATAAAATAAAAAAGCTATTGTCTGTGCAAAATAAATAAATACATACATTTATTAGAAATAATTAATCAAATATAAGCTGTAAAAATATACATTTACATCATAATTAAAAATTTACATTTTATTCTCATGCCTTAATCCAAGTCGAAAAACATATATATATATTATTCTGAAATATGTTTTTCGACTTGGATTAAGGCATGAGAATAAAATGTAACACTTATTTAATGGCTAAACCATCTTTATTTTGAGGATTTCTCACAGAAGATACTCTAGAGTCAGAGCTCATTAAAATGCTTGTAAAGATATCAAAGGAGACGTCAGGTCAGGCTGAGGCATTTGAAATGAATCACAATTCTGGCATCTCCTATAACAAGCTACAACCATATTTAGAGCCAAATTAGCAAGACCTTCAGAATAACATCTACTTCAAAGGTTGTGACTTCAAATTATACATAGCTAAAATAATAAATAACACTGTAAAAGAACAAAGACTTTACAGTGACGGTAGGTGGATCAGAACATTAGCATATGAGCTGTCAACCGTGAGGTAAAGTTGCAGGAAAACAGGTCACATCTAATTAGCTGCTAGCCATGTGTTTCATTAGCAACTCATTAACCCCTCGCCAGGTACAGTACCCAATGTGTTAGCCATCCATACGCTCACACACACACACACACACACTCACAAAAATACAGGCTCTGTTACAAAACCTACTGAAGTCCATACACAGAGTTTGACTTTAGCCTGTTGCTAAGCTATGTTACTAGCTTACACTGGAAGCTTAGCATTGTT
Organism: Sinocyclocheilus anshuiensis; assembly: GCF_001515605.1. Taxonomy (NCBI): domain Eukaryota; kingdom Metazoa; phylum Chordata; class Actinopteri; order Cypriniformes; family Cyprinidae; genus Sinocyclocheilus; species Sinocyclocheilus anshuiensis. The sequence continues at coordinate 186,077 of NW_015536474.1, read as the reverse complement.
AACTGCGCAAATTGTTGGCTGTAATGATAAACTGTTCCTCATTTGCAAGTCAGTTTGGATAAAAGCATATGCTAAAATGACTAAATGTAAATGTAAGCTAGAAATTTGACTGTCTAATAAGCATAAATGTATGTTACACATACAAATAGAGTGCAACTGTGCTCTTTTTTCAGCTGTGCTGGTTCCAGAAGTATTTTTCCATTATATTTGTAAATATGAATGGTCGCGTCATGATTCTCTGATTGGTGGATTTCCACTGCAGAATCATGGGTAATGTAGTTTTCACCAGATATTTCACTGTTAAACATGATTATTTACAAAAATAAGTAAAAAATTTGGGCTTATGGTAACCTCACAGTTCACAGTGAATTATAAAATTATTGATCTAAAGATGATGATTGTGTCTATTAAAACAACATATTTTGTTTAATGCACAATATGGATATATATACAAATATTTAAGTAGGTGGGCGCTGAAGTTATTTTGGTGTGATTGACTTGTCGCAGTTCTCTGATTGGTTGATTTCCTCTATCATGGGTAATGTAGTTTTTCACCAGATATTCCACTGTTAAGCATGATTATTTACAAAAAAATAAGTTGAAAATTCAGGCTCATGGTTTCAACAAAAGTAAATAACCACTGATCATCCTCGCAGTTCACAGTGAAATATAAAATTATTGATCTAAAGATGCTGATTGTGTATCTAGAAACAATATATTTTACGTTTAATACACAATATGCACATATATAAAAATATTTAAGAAGTAGGCGGGCACTAAAGAGTTATTTTGGTGTGACTGACTTGTAATTCTCTGATTGGTGGATTTCCTCTGCTGAATCATGGGTAATGTAGTTTTTCACCAGGAATTATGCTGTTAAACATACTTATAAAAAAAAAAAATACTTGAAATAATGCAGGCTGATGGCTTCAACAAAAGCAAATACTATTAATTAACAACCTTATAGCTCACGGTAGGTCTTTAAGAGTTTACAACTTATCATTCAGATGGAGAAAATTAATGGGATTTTACTTCCAGAACCCGACTGTTGCACTCTATACAGCTTGAACAGTCCATTTTGGACTGTTTTACTGATCATTAATTCATAGTAAATGAAATTAATAAGTATAGTCAACATTTCTCTCACTCTGATGCTTATAAATGCTAAGTAGGCATCGCACTGGATTTTGTATCAGCCATCCAAACATTCCTATAATTGCACAAACATTTATGGCTTTTAAACTGATTTTTCTTAGAAAATCGTTTTATTCTCTCTCATGACGCTGCTGGGAGCCAGATAAAATTCACTTTTCATGAGATTTTCACTCATAACTTATAGATTGAAGACACTTTCCGCCGTTTCACCTTTGGGGAATCTGTGCCCTTTCCAACGCATTTGTACCTCGCAATTACCATCAGCGTGCAAAGTCTGCGTGTAATTAGATCAATGGGCTTGATTTGATTTTTCCGTAAAAGGGAACGAATCAACAGGAGTTTTTCTTTCTTTTTTCCTCTGATATTTTCAGCTGTGGCGCTGCATTGCTTTGTCATGATGACAGTGATAAATGTGGAATGCAAATCCTTTGTTTCCGGGAGGGTAGTTTTTTTTTAAGGGACGGAGAGGGAATCAAAGCCAGGGAAACGCTGTGAAGTTTTCAAGGCTGCGTTGGTGCTGTTTTGTCAGACGCACTCAGGATCTGATGTAGAGGTCAAATGACTCGACAATGATCACGCACAACGCCCTCGGAGAAACTCGCGACATAACAGTGCTGAAAAAAAAACCTGCTGGGCAAAAACGGCTTTATTGGAAACAGACAGATAAAGACAAAGCTCCTCTAAAAGCTTTACCCCAGGGCTGCATGGCTGTCAAGCTCAAGTCTTGACCCGGCGGTAAAATGTCAGTGTGCTCGCGTAAATATTTACAGCGTAATTGGACATCGAGCAATCAACGAGACAACAGGGACCCCTAGGAGATCATAATTGCAGTCTCTTCTGAGGACGGCGGGTCATTCAGAAGAGCGCAGGGTTTGCGGTAAACCCACAATTTTGCCGCTTTGCCAGACCTGAATGAGGCTTATTCCACCTGTCGCCACACCTGAACGCCTCCAAAGGCTGACGTCTAGCTCAGCACTTCGTTTATACAATGTGTCCTCGAGCGGCTTCAGATCCTGTTCTGAGGGTACAGACACCGTGAACCGTGAATTCACGACCCGCAGAGGAGGTGAAAAGGAAAGAACCAGACAGGGACGGACAGAAGACAGTTTAAACGAGACAATCCAAGAACCAGGTCACACACATTTGCTCACAAAAGACATATTATTTTCATATTACTAGCATACTAAGTTATATTTATTATAGAAATAAATATTCACAGTAAAGTTTTTCCATTTTTTTTTTTGTCACAATTTTAAAATCCCCTGCAATTTCATATTAGAATGATTTCTGAAGGATCATGTGACACTGAAAATTACGCTTTACACTACAGGAATAAATGACATTTTAATATATATTCACATAGAAAACAGTTAGTTTAAATTGTAATAATATTTCACAATATTATTGTTTTTACTTTAGTTTTGATCAAATAAATGCAGGCTGCAATGAAATTAAATTCTAGTGTGAAAACCTTAAACTTAAATGAAAATGAGAACAGTCACCTTGAAAAACTAATTGAAATAAGTTTAGGAACTAAAATGACTAAAATGTAAATTTTACACAAGAAAAACTAATAAAAATTAGAAAAACACTACTAAAACTTAAACTAATTAAAATTAAAATGAAGACATAAGGTATATATTTATAAGAAAGCTTTAAAATTAAATGATAATCACAATTTTTTAATTCTCTGTGATTCCCAGGTTGTCCATTAATAAATACAATTATATTTGACACTATATTTACATGCATAATTAAATAATATTTTTGTACATTTTCAATTCAATTTTGTAAAAATGTATTTTTGCAGAAAGATCAAATAAGTCAAGAAGATGTAAACATCATGAAATTGTTTATTTATTTATTCCCAAATTTGATTTTTAATAGTTTTACTTTTACTTTATATATCAAATTTGGAAATAATTTTGAAGTAAATAAATACTTAGATTAAAATTTCATGATTTTTACATCTCCTTGACTTATTTTTTTTATATAAAATATAAACACTATCTATCCATCCATCCATCCATCCATCCATCCATCCATCCATCCATCTATCTATCTATCTATCTATCTATCTCCGCATTCGATTTTTAATAGCTTTAGTTAATGTCAATAGCACTGTTATATCGTTCTGTTTATGGCAGGTAGTATGTTTATGATAGCATGTCAGATCTCGTTCAGCCAGGTGAACTGCATTATGGGATGCTGGATGATGTGTGCCCTGATTCAGGAGCAGAGACGGAGCAGTGTCACGTCTCCGTCCTGGCGTCTTTCAGCCACCCAAATTGACGAAATGAGAGAAGAGACTGAAATGGGAAATGGATTACTCCAGGGCTGACGTGCGCCTCTGAAATCAGACATCCGTACAAAGATGAGTAAACTGGATTAGTCTCCCCTCAGTCCCGTCTCCAGTGCCGTCGGTGAGCGCAGAAGTACCCCGGTCGCCCGGGCCTCTTTTGGGAAATCAAACACTTGTCAGCCCAGCTGGCTGCGGAGGCTGCGGTGTTGTCTTTCGTCCTCGCCGTCTCGTTTTCATCTGTTTACATGTGGGAATTGTGGGAGGCCCCGCTCAGGCCGCCTTGCCAGGAGGAATTGCTTCGTGCAAAAAATTGTCAACAAGATTTTTTTGTTTTACGGCTGCCTGTCTGAGCACATTACTGAGGCCTGGCATCTGCTGTTCAATTCATTACACTCCGCTTAAGCAATTTGTTCCTCTCCGGCATTTTAAGGAAATGTGATTAGGTGTGTTTCCTCGGCCTGTTCAACTGAGGTTGAGGGTGAGCTGATATCACAGATTGGATATTGTTTTCTCTGGGCTTGTGGGTAAATGTGACGGATCTAGATGAGGGAACGCTGATGGCGATGACGTCTGTGTTAGTGTTAGCTTTAGGGTTACTATGCATACTACATACTTTGAGCTTTTGAACACATTCAAAAGTTTGAGGTCAGTAAGATTTTCTTTCAGCGAGGTTGCATTAATTTGATCAAAAGTTACAGTAAAGACATTTATAATATTACTAAATATTTCTATTTCATATGAATTCTGTTCTTTTGAACTTTCTATTCATCAAAGAATCCTGAAAAGTTAAATGTATCATGGTTCCCACAAAAATATTAAGCAGCAAAACAGTTTTTCTCTAAGTTGATAACAAGAAATACTTGAGCAGCAAAGCAGCATATTAGAATGATTTCTGAAGATCATGTGACACTGAAGACTGGAGTAATGATGCTGAAAATTCAGCTTTGCATCACAGGAATAAATGATGGTTTCCAGTTATTCAAATAGAAAACAGTTATTTTAAAATGCAATAATATTTCACAATATTACTATTTTACTGTATATTTAATCAAATAAATGCAGACTACAATGCAATGCACTCAACTTTGAATTGTAGTGTAAAAAATCTATAAATAAATACATATATTTTTATATGAAATATTTTTAATTAAAAGCTAATTCAAAATATTCATAGTTTAATGTATATAAATAATACTAAAATAACATACTACTATAAAAAAAACAGGTTTTGCAGTATACATTAAGTACACAAACTTTATATAATCTCACAATGCATAGCATTCATCTTGACCATCTCTTTCTTATTTGTGACCCTGGACCACAAAACCAGTCATAAGGGTCAATTTTTTGAAATTGTGATTTATACATCATCTGAAACCTGAATAAATAAGCTTTCCATTGATGTTAGAATAGAACAATATTTGGCCGAGATACAACTATTTAAAAAAATCTGGAATCTGAGGGTGCAAAAAAATCTAAATGTTGAGAAAATCATCTTTAAAGTTGTCCAAATGAAGTTAGGAAAGGCTGTTCCTACGGTAGGAAATTTACAAAATATCTTCATGGAACATGATCTTTACTTAATATCCTAATGATTTTTGTCATAAAAGAAAAATCCATAATTTTGACCCATACAATGTATTTTTGGCTATTCAAATATACCCCAGGACCAGGGTCACATTTGACCAATTTCCAAAAATTGTTAAAAAAAATTCTTTAAAAATGTAAACAATTCAGCATACTACAGTTAAAAATATGTATTACTGCATACTGCATTATATAGCAGTATACAGTAATGAGTTGCACGACTGCTCGTTTTCACTAGTTAAACAGAAAATGAGTTGACTAGTCAGTGTTTACCGTGTAAATGACTCACTTTATGCCATGTAGCATCAGCGGTCTCTGACTAGTCAGTGCAACTCCTAGCAAACAGTATATAGTATGCAGTAAGCTAGTATTCCTTACAGGTTGTGTAAAGACAGTTATGTTTTATGCTCATTTAGATTCACAATGTAGTGCTGTGACTATGTGGAATGAGGAGGTGGATCTTGAAGGTCAGTTCTGAAAGGAAAGAGTGAGAGAGAGAGAGAGAGAGAGAGAGAGAGAGAGTATAATCCACACAGAGAGCTATACAGCCACAAAAGAAAGACAAAGTGGAAAGGAAAGCAGAGTCAGCGGCTGCGAGGAGTGGACAGCCAGCCGCTGTGTTCTCTGGCAGCGTGTCAGCAGGCTTGCGTAAGAACATTCCCTCAGCCTGAAAAAATGCAAATCCTCCTCTGGGATGCGGCACCATTTTTACAGCGCCAGCTCCCAAAGAATGAATCTCACAGTTGTGACCTTCTCCGCAGAAAGCTGTGCTGCTGTTCCACGAACAAACCGCATTAGCCACCTGAATATCACTGAATGCTTTGGGAGTGTCGACCGCATTTAGATGCGACGGTGAATGTCCGAAATTATCGTTCCATAGGAATTACTTCCAAAATGGAGATGTTTATACAGTGAAAACCACAGCTATGCTTATCCGTCTTGTGGCTGTAAACAAGAAACATGGATGCTGAATGTTTAACTTGCTTGACAAAATTAATAATAGTCAATGCTTCTCAACTGGTTTTGCATCAGATTATATATTGTACATTGTACATTAAAGATTCAACAGGATACTAGAACTGTTTATAGTCAGTTCTATTATTAACTAAAAATGTTAAAATAAATAAATAAATAGTTTATTAGATTAAATATTGGTTACAAAACATAAATGAAAATTTTAAATGTAACTTTGGCAACTAACTGAAATAAAATAAGTTTAAGCTGAAGTACTGAAACTACTAAAACTCAAACTGAAATAAAGACAAAAATAAAAAATAAATAAAAATGACAAAGGCACATAACGTTACCTAAACTAAAATTATGTGTTGTTATGGTTAACACTAAAACTATTACTAAAATAAATAAATAAAAATATGTACTTTTTTTTACATTTTAAAAATTAATAAATAAGTAGTTTATTAGAGGAAACATAAATGGAATATGTAAATGAAAATTAAAACTATTGTTTTGGCAATAAAACTCGAACTGAAATAATAATAATAATAATAATAATAATAATAACAAAGGCACATAACTGTACTAAAATACACACTATAAAAATAATACAATCTAATTCAAAATCCTATAAATACTATATAAAATAACATGTTTATATACTAAAATAATATGTTCTAAAATAACATGTTTATATAATAATATAATATATATTTAACACAAAGCTGGAATTTTATGTCTCAACATTATTAATACAACTAACTCTGAATAGGAAATATTCTGGTTTCTGTCTCTGAATATCTCTTGAATTGCAATAAATTATATTTATCCCAGTTGCTCGTGAACCTGTACTTAACATGAGCAGAGTCATGTTTTCTTTTACCTTGTATGTGATTAGTTTAAATATTAATTGCATTTTGCATAGTTTTTCTCTGTTGTCCATGACCTGATCAGAGCACACCAGTTGAAAACCACTGATACAAGTAACTTAAAGGCATTAATATTCTGTTACCTGTAAATAAACTGAATGGGATGAAACTACAGCTGCACTGTGTATGCCATAGAGAAATGCTATGCTCATGTGCAAATAGCAAGAAAAAGAAAACAGAGCGAGAGAGAGAGAGAGAGAGCACGCTCACAAGAAGACAAATCAGCCATGAACATATGCTGTGAAGAAGAAACAAGCCATTTGAACAGATTTACAACCTGATCGACTGATTAAAAACAGCTCTGAGACTTTTGTCAAAGATGTCTCGACTTAAAAGAACAGAAAGCAGTTTCACGTAAGTCTGCGTTCCTATAGTATATCACTGGCAAACCTCAAGAAAACGCATCAAGAACACATCCAGGTAATTTTATATATATATGGTGCCCAAAGGGAAATAACATATTTGTCTTTGACCAAGACGTGAGATTGACCTGCCTAACAGTGTTTGACTTATTTAGACTCATCTCAGCAGTGACACACACACTCAGACTGGAACCCACCCAGAGATCAGCTCGATTGATCTCTGATATTGACGTGTGAGCGGAGCGGCCCACGGGCCGAGAGAGTGCAGCGCAGACCTCTGGGGAAAAACTCTCGTATAATCCATCACCTCCCTCTTCTCTCCCCTCCTCCTGAGGAACAATCACACCTCACAGCGTGTAAAAAATCTACACATTTTGACTGAATGATGGGTTACTCTGTTCCTGCTGCAGCTTTCATCAATCCCAGTGTGACTCCAGACCTACAGGGGCGCCGTAGAGTCACTAAACAACAACACTGCATATAACAACAAACCAAGGAAGCCATGAAGAGAAATACTAGACATGAAAGCCACACAGTGAAAGCATAGTTACAGCTTGTTCGCTGTTGTTTCCCACATACAGGTTTTGGACTGACACGCTATAGATTCGCTGAAACAGGGTTTATTTCTGATATTAAAGACAATGAGATGCTAATCAACCGAAAAGATAGCTGTATTCACAGCATGCAGTAATGCCAATGACAGCTGAGCGTCGAGGCTAAACGGGTTATTGTGAGTACAGAACGACTGCGAATGTGACATTGCTTTTATATAACAGTTCAATAAATAAGATGGCAATATAGAGTAACTTATATTTTACACACAATATTACTGGTTAGTTTGTGTGTTTTTGCTCAGCCAAATGAAAATAGTTAGAAAAGTAGCAGCATAATTAACTGCTGTGTATCTCCGAGCAAAACAAGGAAGATGGATTTTTGTTCCTGAATGAATCTGCGTTAATAGATGAATTGACTGAGTAAACAACTCATTTTTGAATGAATTGGTTGAATGAACGACTCAATGAGTATTCAGACCCCCTTAAATTTTTCACTCTTTGTCTGTATTCACAGCATGCAGTAATGCCAATGACAGCTGAGCGTCGAGGCTAAACGGGTTATTGTGAGTACAGAACGACTGCGAATGTGACATTGCTTTTATATAACAGTTCAATAAATAAGATGGCAATATAGAGTAACTTATATTTTACACACAATATTACTGGTTAGTTTGTGTGTTTTTGCTCAGCCAAATGAAAATAGTTAGAAAAGTAGCAGCATAATTAACTGCTGTGTATCTCCGAGCAAAACAAGGAAGATGGATTTTTGTTCCTGAATGAATCTGCGTTAATAGATGAATTGACTGAGTAAACGACTCATTTTTGAATGAATTGGTTGAATGAACGACTCAATGAGTCATTCATAAGGAAATTCACTTGAATGAATCATTGTTTTTGAATGAATCTGTTGAATGAGCGACTCAATGATTCACTCATAAAGACACTCACTTGAATAAATTTGCATTTTTTAACAAATTGGTTTAGTGAACAATTCAATGACTCATTCATAAAGACAGTCATTTGCCATCTTCTGGCTTAAATATGTAACATGCATAAACAATCTGGAACACACTAACATAGACTACTATATACAGTGGGTACGGAAAGTATTCAGACCCCCTTAAATTTTTCACTCTTTGTTATATTGCAGCCATTTGC
>NW_015536474.1:176110-176854 GCF_001515605.1 Sinocyclocheilus anshuiensis | reverse complement strand
AGCAAATGGCTGCAATATAACAAAGAGTGAAAAATTTAAGGGGGTCTGAATACTTTCCGTACCCACTGTATATATTATATATATATATATACTGTGTGTATATATCAGTGGCATCCTGTCCATATAACCGCGAATGCTCCGCACACCCAGACCATTTGAGAGAATAAGTTGACGGGAAAATGTGTTTAAGGGTGAAGAATGGTGATGGAGGGCAGGTCTCCATCAGTTTAGGAGCGACTCGACCTCTTCTGCAGCGGACACCTACAGAGCGCGTGCTACAGGAGTATCTTTACACAACACGACTACACCAGCGTTGCTCTCTCTCTCTCTCTCTGCCTTCATTAAAATGGAGTTCCTAAAGCTCCCATTCATCTTTCTGACAGGCGTGCCATCGATCGACCTCGGTGCAGGATGCAATTCCAGGCCTTTAAATGACTCTGCGCTCGGTCACTACAGTCGGACGGCGCTCCGTAGCCAGCGCTGCCGTGTAGAGGAGGCTTCTTCGGATGCTGGAGACTCTTTAAAGAGCAACAAATAGTCAATATCAGCAAAGCTATTCATCTCTCTGACACCAGTGCATTTGTTCCTCTGGTGAGGCCATCATTTTAACTGCTGCAGAACTGCATGCACACATATATACCGCATATGCATGCAAATTAAGAGAGCTGTACACACTAGGGCTGCCCCCTAATAGTCGACTAATCGTTAGTCGACCAGAAGAAGCTTGGTCGACCAAAATGTTAT
>NW_015536474.1:171255-175930 GCF_001515605.1 Sinocyclocheilus anshuiensis | reverse complement strand
CAAATGGAAAACAAATATTCTCAGATTATGTAATCCGTGACATGCATACAGGCGCGTACCACTACTGCGGAGATGACGAGTCAGTGTCGCCGACTTAGTCTCTTAAACCGAAAACAAGGAATTAATTAAAAATAATTATTCAAATGTTAATGCAGCCTCCTTACTGTTTTTCCCTTACACATTCACAATCATTTACTTCTGCCTGTGAGCCGTGGCAAGATTTATGCATGCGTTTGAGCGCTTAATAGGCAATTTAAGGTGCGTTATTATGATTTAAGTGGTTTATTAGTCGACTAATGCTTCAAATGAATGACTACTAGTCGACCAGAAAAATCCTTAGTCGAGGACAGTCCTAGTACACACATAAATGCACATACAGACCAATAAATGGCTGGTTACACACATACACACACACACACACACACATAGAGAATAGGGCCCATGAGAGCATCACTGATCTCTGCCTCGCCTGATGTGAGTTTTTCTCCATAACCTGAGGAATCCTGCCTGAGGCGAATATACAGCATCACAGCTACTAATGACCTTTAAAACACACACACGTCTCTGAGTAAACAGACTTTAAAAAGTCTATATTGTGCAATCAAATCTAAATGGCAGGTGCTTTAGTCAAAGGTTGTGACAGGAAGAGGAAATAGGATGGAGCAATTTCCCGATCCCTCTTCATCTTCCTGGAATCTTCTTAATCTCTCAATAACACTCAAAAGTCATTATGGGACTCAATATCTGATCCGGATCACAATTCAGCAGCAACAGACATAATAAAACCTCAATATCCTTCACACACACACACACACACACACACACACACACATACACACACACACACACGCACGCACACACACCTGCCAATGGCTCCTGAATTTACCAGCCACAAATATATTTTATTGGCCATGAAACTGTATTGCACAAAATTTAAAACAGACAATAATCTACGGTTATTTTGCATCTCAAATATTCATGTGGTCAGGAAACAAGGAGATTCTATTTGTCTTACTAATTACAACAATACAAAAAATGTTTTGGAAACGCCACAGAACCACAATGTTTACTAGGGCTGTCAAAATGACTGAAAAACTACATTCGAATTTTCTACTGATGCTCTCATTTTCCGCAATATATTGAATGAACAACGTAGCAGCGCCGCATCTAGTGGGTTCAACTGGATAGGCTAACAAAAGCATTAAAATGCAATGACACATCGTTGTCGCATTTCGTGCGCCACTGATAGGCTGCCTGACGGCTGACACAGACCTAAAATTAGAATGCAACATTCTAAAATTTTTCAACACATGGTGAAATGTGTGTCTATATGACTGGTGGTTGAAAAATAATCAAATATTTCTTATAGCAATAATATGCACTGATGATTCATACACAATAAGACCAGGAATGTGCATTAAAGTAAACAGAGTGCATTTGATTTCATGCTGACTTTAGCATTAAGTTTTGTTCTCTGTAGAGCTGCTTTACAGCTAAAATTTTATTAGTTTCATAATTGAAGGACTATGCAACATTAAAAGAATAGTTCACCCAAAAATTAAAATGAATATCTTTTGAAGTGAAAAGCTGCGTGTTTGAAACAAATCCACCGTCAAGCTGGTTTAACTTTAAACTGTCACTTCTAGCCAAGTCTATAATCCACAATAACGTTTCCTCCAAAGGTTCATCTCCTGTTGTCCTCTCAAATAAAAATCCACCCACATATTTGTTTAGAACTGTTTTGGACATGTAAACGGTGCTTGATTTGTGAAGATTTCTCTCCTGATTCAGACGAGATGACTTTTTCACAACATTATGGATAGAAGACAACGGTTTAAAGTTAAAAACGTCTTAATGATGGGTTTGTTTCTTACAAACATGCAGCTTTTCACGTCACAAGACATTAATTGATGGACTGGAGTGGTGTGGGTTACTTGTGGATTATTGTGATGTTTTTATCAGCTGTTTGGACTCTCATTCTGACGGCACCCATTCACTGCAGAGCATCCATTGGTGAGCAAGTGATGTAATGCTACATTTCTCCAAATCTGATGAAGAAACAAACTTATCTACATCTTGGATGACCTGAGGGCGAGGACATTTTTAGCAAATTTTCATTTTTGAGTAAACTATTACTTTAATACTGCTCTACATTGTATAAAGTGCTTTAAAACAAATGTGACTTGACTTGAAGACTGAGTGCCCCACACACACACACACACACACACACACACGTGTCATCAACGAGAGCGTCCGCTATTTATCCCTACCTGTGAGGAAGATGGAAATTCTCAAATGGTCCCAAATGGAGCATGTCCTCTCTGCATTGGCTTTAATTAAGCGGCTGACAGTGACTGCGGCTCACAATTACAGACAGTGTTATCCGCGCACAAAGAAGCCGGGGGCCCGTCGCATAATGAATGCATTTTAACAAGGTGAAACCAAACCAATTACAACTGCTGTCATATTCTGAAGTGCTCTGCTTAATGAATATAAGAACAATATGTTACCTAAAAGAGATTAAACCGCCGGCCTGCGCTACGCTCGCTTGAACTGCTAGAGAGTAACAACTGCAGAGCGTTTCAAACATCATGAAAGCAGACAGTGTGTGTGTGTGTGTGTGTGTGTGTGTGTGTGTGTGGAAGAGAACGAGAGAAGAAAAGATTAAAAATGAGAAGAATGACGAGAAAATGTGAAAAAAATGCATCAGCTTTGTTTGGAACAGAATACTTGCATACTGTGCTGTATATACTCAATACCATCTGCTATTTGTTCATTAATTAACACTTTTATTCAGCAAGGACACGTTAAATTGATCAAAAGTGACAGTAAAGTAATTTATAATGTTACTAAAGATTTCTGTTTTAAATAAATGCTTATCAACTTTCAATTCCTCAAAGAATGCTGGAAAAATGCATCACAATTTCCACAAAAATATGAAACTGTTTTCAACATTGCTAATAATCAGAAATGTTTCTTGAGCAGCAAATCAGCACATTAGAATGATTTCTGAAGGATCACGTGAAACTGAAGACTAGAGTAGTGATTGCTTTGCATCACAGCAATAAATTACATTTTAAAATATATTCAAATAGAAAACAGTTATTTTAAATCGTACTAAAATTTCAGAATATGAATGTTTTTACTGTATTTTTTTGATCAATTAAATGCAGCCTGGATGGGAAAAACATCAGAAAACTGACCCAAAACTTTATGCAGTTATTAATACTGAATACAATCTTTTATTTGTTTAAAAAAGTATATAAACCAAAAAGTAGTATGCTACAAATACATTTAGTAAATAAACTGTGCACAGCATATTACTTTCTTTCAAAAATAGTATGCAATATGTCATTGCAAATATATATATTTCTCCTCTTTTTGCATGTTTTTTTTTCTGTGTGAGTCTGAGAAGAGAGAGCTGGGTTTGAATGATATTTTGTGCACTTTTATATTTGCTTTAGATCTCGACACAACGGAGATAAATCACTAAGTAATGTGAGTTGTGCCATTCATCCAGCTGCTCTGTGAATCTGTTTTAATGTGCGACACGTGTTTGTGCATTCACTGCATTCAGCGTTTACACAATAAACCCAGTGCTTTTGTCATATGCAACCAGTCTAGGACCATATGAAATATTATTACAATTTAAAACAGCTGTTTCATATATGAATATATTTTAAAATGCTATTTACTCTTGTTATGTTTTTTGATGCTTTTTCCCCACTTCAGGCTGCTTTATTTGATCAAAAAATACAGTAAAAACAGTAATATTGTGACATGTTATTACAATTTAAATTAGCCGTCTTGTATTTGAATATATGTTCAAATGTAATTTATTCCTATGATCAAAGCTGAATTTTCAGCATCATTACTCCAGTCTTCAGTGTCACATGATCCTTCAGAAATCATTTTAAGAAGCTGATTTGCTGCTCAAGAAACATTTCCTATTATTATTAATATTGAAAACAGTTGTGCTGCTTCTTTAGTCCACTCTTAGACTACTACAAACCTGAACGTGCACGAGAGCGAGAGCGAGAGAGAAGACGAGAGGAGAGAAGGATCATGTCTCAAGGTGCTCAGTGGAAGATTTCCTGAGGCAAGGTGAGAAAAAATGTATATATGTAATAACATGAGCTCATTGGTTTGGATTCCGGGGTAATGGAGCGAACACTCGGGGAATGTTTCTCTACACACTGATATACCTTCACTTTCAGCAGCTCTATTCATTCCTAATGCTTTACTGATATAGCCTCTGAAACGCCTCCGTCTATATTAACGACTGAATTAAAGCTCTTCTGTTGCTTTTAATGACACGCTGAAGTGTTTTCCACTCAATATTGACACAGAGACGCTCCACGTACTAATGGGAATATTAAGGCAGAATAAAAGCTGCAGCACAAACGCTCCACACCAAATGTCCTTCAAAATTTCCCTTTCAAAAAATATCTCAGACCTTGATATAGAGCGTTAATGTGAGAAAATAGAAAGTAAATGTAATATTGCTGTTGAAATGTATAAGTGTCACAATCGCAGCAAGAACACACTCACACAGCACACTCTAAAAGTCATATGAACTACTTTCATGATGTTTTTATATATCTTTCTGTCCATTTTGGATTTTGTTCTTTATTCATTTATAATAAGTTATATAATGTGTAATATATATATATAT
>NW_015536474.1:170698-171178 GCF_001515605.1 Sinocyclocheilus anshuiensis | reverse complement strand
AATTGAAGGGGGTCTGAATACTTTCCGTACCCACTGTATATATATATATATACACACACACACACACACAATTTTAATGTGTTAATTATATAATTCTATTAATTTAATGTATTATTAATAATAGTAATAAAATATAGATTTGAAAAAAATAATACAAGAATTTTATATAATAATAAAAAGAACAAAAACATTACTAAAAATAAAAAATATTATTTATAGTTTAATATAATTATTTAAAAGTGTGTATATATATATATATGTATGTATGTATGTATATATATGTGACCCTGGACCACAAAACCAGTCATAAGGGTCCATTTTTTTAAATTTGATATTTCTACATCATCTCAAAGCTGAATAAATAAGCTTTTTAATATTTGGCTGAGATACAACTATTTGAAAATCTGGAATCTGAGGGTGCAAAAAAATCTAAATATTGAGAAAATCACCTTTAAAGTTGTCCAAATTAAGTTCTTAGCA
>NW_015536474.1:167777-170632 GCF_001515605.1 Sinocyclocheilus anshuiensis | reverse complement strand
TTTTGGCTACTGCTACAAATATACCCGTGCTACTTAAGACTGGTTTTGTGCTCCAGGGTCACATATTTAATACTATTCCTTTAAGAAAAGCACATCCAAACATCATATTGCACTTAAATAAAGAAATGTGATGTGTTATACAGAACAGAATGATCTTGAAAGCCGTGCTTTCCAAAGCCTTGATGGATTTAGGCTGGGTTTGTGTGTGGATGTGCTGATTAGTGTGGATCTGGAGTAATTAGTGCGATGGGTCATGAGTGTTTACTGCAGTACAGATCAAACCATTAGACAACAGATTTGAGAGAGGGAGCCAGAACGTCTCATACCAACTCACACACACACACACACACACACACACACACATTTCCTACATGTACGCATGCTCAAACACACTGCAATATGGCAGCAGACACACATCTGCTGTACCTGTTCATACTTCAGTTCCCTGAAGCTCAGGAGGTGACCTGAGAGACAAACCCGCGGATCTTACCGCAAACTGCTCAAGCGTGCGACCGTATGGCCATTTTAAGAAAATGCTTTGCTTGGAACTCATTTAATGTCTACTCAAAGATGCTAATTATAAACATTTAGGCCAGAAACACACTAAAGTACACAAACATAGATGCAAGCGCATTGAGAGCACACTGAACTGTTGATTGGTGCATATTGCTAAAAACATCAGCATATTGTAAATTAAATGAAATCAGATCAAGCTTGATATAAACGTGTCAACACTTTAACTAACTTCAAGTAGCCTGCTGCGTTCAGGCTAATACCCGCTATAGTGCTCGTTTGCGTTGTTGTGAGGATGCAACAGTATTTGCGTAACATTACACATTGCAGGGGAATTTCAAAACGCATCCATGCATTAAATCAACACAGTACTGAAAAACCTGGAAATATCAGGGAATTGTGATATCCATTCATGGAAAAGTCACGGGGGTTAATACAATTCTAAAAGGTCACGGAAATGTCATGGAAATCACCTTTAGTCAATATCAATTTCACAAGATATATTCAGTATTTCTTCAGGTAAAAACTCATAACTGGAAAACGTCTTGGAACGTAAAATCCTGGAACGTAATTGGTCAAAAAAGGTGGAGACGAGTTTATGCCGGAGAAGCATTTGCATCGAGAACAACATAAATAAAAAAAACTCTAAAATTTTATAAATTAAGTCAATTTTAGCACCGTTATTTTTATTACAATTAAGCACAATTTTATCCCAATTTGTATTACTGTAGCACAAAAAAATTCTCATTACTGAAATAAGAGAAAATTATTCATATTATACAATTTATTTTATTTATTTGTATTATTTAATATACAATTATGCACAATTTCTTCCAATAAACATTGCTGTAATTAAAATTATGATCCTTTTTACTGTAATGTGAAAGAATATTTTAATGTATTTTTTTTATATTAATCATCATATAATTTATGTTATTATTCACTATTGAATTTTAGAACATTTTTATTAATTAATTAAGTTAATTAATAAAAAATAATATAATAAGAATCATTATTGTGACTAATGCAAATGACAAAAAAAATACTCACAGATTCATTTTGTTGGGTGCTTTCAATAATTGTGTTATTAATTATTATAATAAACGATGCAGTATACATGCCAGACCAGCATGTGGCGCTGTAATTCTGCTACAGAGATACACTAAAACAAGAAGACTTGGACTATGCGCATAAACCTTGCGCGCGGTATACAAACGAACATGGAACAATACATTTATTAATCTGTATTAATTTTAGTTAAAAAGACAATCGTTCAGTGTTTGTTCATGTTTTTGTTGCTGTTACGTGACGTAGCGGTGTCTGACTAGGGGCGAGACGTGGGCTGATGATGTCATCGTTTCAGAAGTATACGGATTCGCTGTCCACACGAAAACGCAAGGGCGGCGTTCTCAGATTTATCCATTCTGGGACCCGGTTTCAAAAAATATCGGTTTCACTCTCCCAAGACGCCGGATCCGTGTGGACGAAACGCCTATACGATACAAAATTTATGCATTAACAGCTAAACGCGTCTCCGTGTGGACAGGGCCTTAGAAATGTTTCAGATCTTATATATATATAATCCAATCAAATTCCGATGGATAAAATCCAGTCTTACATTATTTTGCACTAAATATTCTAATGCCACACAATGCTGCTGAACGTGTTGCGAACACTATTTCTGCGTTTAATGGCTGCAGAGACGCGGTCAGGTCCACGGTTACAGTGAGTGATGAAGAGAGGAGAAGAGGAGCAGATGTGAGGATGCAGTGCTTCTATTTAAGCGAGCAGAGCAAACACAAGGACACAATCTGGACACACAAGAGAAGAGTCTATCATTCTCCTCATCCACTCCATTTCATAGAGTGATATGATTCAGATGATGATGAGGAGCCGGCGGATGAGGCATGAGCTGATAAGACCTCGAGACGCATTAAATACAGCCAGCGTGTGAATCTCACCAAACCTGTCAAGAATAGCACTGCCTCATATTTCATTTTCAGATCAAAAAAAGAAGATTTTGTATAGCATAAAGAAAATGAAGTCTATTTTTAGGACCATTAATATTTTGGCATTAGTTTCATCTTAAGCTGATTTTTTTTAATCACAATTTGCATTTATGTAATAAATTACAATTATTTCCCACCAAATTTTTCATTCTCAAAAATATCATTCTTTTTACTGTAATGGGAATGTATTATATTTAATTGATGTTTTCCTTCATTTTGTGAATTGTTTTATCATTTATTTTTAGTATTTATTATTACATTTTATTACAAATTATTGTAATGAGATCATTGTCACTGAGAATAATAGATATTAAAACTCTTAAAAAAAATAAA
>NW_015536474.1:148471-167719 GCF_001515605.1 Sinocyclocheilus anshuiensis | reverse complement strand
TTTTTATTTTTTATATTTTAATTTATTATATTATTTTTCATATTATACATTATTTATTTTTAATATTAATTTTTACATTTTACATTTTAAAACTCTAAAACATCCTGATTCATTGAATTGAGGGAAAATGTGCTTAAATGTAATAAAAATTTAATAAAAATGAAAAGCAACCAAATAAATTAAATGTCACAATGTAAATAAATAAATAAATATTCTGAAAATAAACATCATTGTATTTACACAAAATATTTTTCTTCATTTAATTATTATTCAAATTTTTCTTTTGATTTTAGAAGTATGACCCAGACATGTTTTTGTGGGGTTAACCCAAGTAGGACATTTCGGGGTGTTTTCTCAGAACAGATAAGACAGCGAGCTGAAAGGAGACAGAACAGAGACGCTGAGCGTCCACAATCGTGACAGAGAGCGGTGAGTCTGCCCTGCAGCTCTGACTCAAACATTTGTCACGTCACAACACGAGTCCTGCGCCTCTGATAAAGTAATCCCGCACACTTTATTTCTGTTTGAGGTGAAGATACGGCCACACACACATACACACACACACACGCACACACACGGTCGGTTAGTTGGCGATTACCTCTCTGTCCTTGAGTTTCATGGCCAGGACGAGCTGGTGTCTGTGGTTGCTCAGTGCCTCGCGGTAATTCCCCTTGGAGAAGAAGGCCGAGCCCAGGTTCCCGTGAGCGCGGCATTCGCCCGTCTGGTCACCTGAAGGAAGCCAGATCTGGCTTAGAAGGTTTCCATACACACACCAACATGACAAAACTGAATCTGAGGAAAATGTGTTCACAGGCTTCAGGAAGACCAACTTCAGATGGTTTCTAACTGGTCAAAGCTGCTTGTTTTGGTCCATTAGATGGTTCAATCTGGTCTACCAACTGGTGCAGGTCAACCTAAACTGGCAGACCATCTCAGACCAGCAAGAAACCGGATACTGAGTTCCAAAACAAACAACAGCTAGTGAACTGCAAAAATGTGCAAGAAATTGTTCAAAGTGGTAAATGAAACAAAGATCATTAGAGTACATTTTACAAGATTATTTCAGTCTTTCTACTTTTAATTATTTGTGAAATTTACTAGCAATTATGTGTAAAAAAATAAAGTACATCCTACATTGTTTTTCTTCTTCAGTTTATGACCTGTTTTTTTTTTTCATTATTAAATATTATTACAAATTTGTGTTTAATTGTAAAAAATAAATAAATATAATAAATTAAGCAACTGAATTAATGGAAACAACGAACGAACAAATGAATGAATGAATAAATAAATAAATAGTACATTTAGCTTTTTTGCTAATTCTGACAAAATTAGACAGATTCTGTTGGTAAATTGGCAAACATTCTGTCCAAATCTGATATAACTATGCCTTTTTTATTTTATTTATTTATTTATTATTTTTTTAAATTCTGTCCAAATCTGATATAACTACACCTTTTTTATTTTATGTATTTATTTATTTTTTAATTCTGTCCAAATCTGATATAACTACGCCTTTTTTATTTATTTATTATTTTTACATTTTTGTTAATAAAACTGACAAAATCAGACATTTTCTGACCAAATGATACAAGGTTGTTTTTTTTTGTTTTTTTTAAATCTGACAAACATGGAGAGTTGTTATTGGTAAATCAGACTAAATTTCTTTTTTTCTCTTTTTCTGCTAATCTGACAATATTAGACCATTTATGACCAAATTGGACAAAACTGGGCTGTTTTTGAATTTTGAATTTTTTCCTAAATTTGACAAATTTAGACAGTTTCTGTTGGTTAATCGGACAAAATTAGACAGTTACTGACCAGATCTGAAATAACTTGACTGTTTTTGCTAAATCTGACAAAATTAGACAGATTCTGTTGGTATATCGTACCAAAAAAAAACAGTTTCAGACAAAATCTGGCACAACTATGCCAACTTTATTTGCATACATACATTATACTTGTGGGCGATATATACTATATACAGCAAATCTCAACTGCTTGTATCGTCGCATAATGTAAAGTATATTATCATCTAACTCCAATCTGCTGAATGCAACTTTAAGGCATGAAGATATTAAGATACTCCAAAAAAGAATCTTATCATTTTCTGTAAAGCTGCTTTGTGAAGAGTGCTATATAAATCAATTGAGCTGGACTCATCAGTGGTTTGAGGTGAATGTACGAGATGACACGCGTCGAGCCTCGCAGCACCTGCAACATCTACAGCTGTTCTTATCAGACCTTCATCAGCCGCTCCCACGTCAGCGGTGTACTAATGTGCTAAAAGTGCGAGCTGAAGCTCAAACACAAACATTCACAGTTCAGGCGTGCGAGACAGACGGGGTGAGAAACGCTTTCATGCCTTAAAGTCCAGCTGTAAACCTCTGACATTCAGGAGCTGCCAGGAGAATATTTATGATGCATACAGTATATACTTACACTGCGCCGAAAACACAAAAACTAGTCCAGTGGCATTTTGGGGAAAAGTCGCAGCGGCTCTTAATTTAAAAAAAAGTCCCATGAAGCCTAATTACAGAGAGACCTTATCAGCGTGTGCTCGGCTGGACGTCCGTCACAAGACGTTCTCGGAACAGACCACAGAAGTACATCGATTTCTCAAGAACAGGACATGATCACATGAATATGCAAAATGAGCCCAATTAATTGTGCTTTAAAGGAACAGTTTGCCTCAAAAGCATCATTTATGCTAGCCTGTATGACTTTCTTTCGTGGAGCACAAAAGGAGAAAAGGAGCAATTTTAAAGTGTGTAGAGCAAAGTAAAGGTCATTTCCATTGATAGATCTTAAAGCAGCGCTAGAAATAACAGCTTGTTTAATTTCTGAATGCCATAGACAGTGTTGTTATTGTAAAACTAAAATTATTAAAACGCTTTTCGTTATTTGAAATAAAGATGAAACACAATATCTTTTTAAAATTTTGTATTGTTTTTAAGTTTTGACATTTTAATAATATTTATATGAATAAAAGGTAAATATTAGATTAAATATTAAAATGTAAACTATTCAAATTGTTTTTGTTACCTGAACTAAGATGAAACACAATAAACACTTTAAAATTTTATATTTTTTATATTGTTATATTGTTTTATAAGTTTATAAATTGTAATGCTTATATTAATAAAATATAAATATTTGATTAAATATTAAAATAGAAACTATTAAAACTTCTTTTATTAACGGAAATAAAGATTGAATACAATATATTGTTTACATTTTATGTTGTTTCATAAGTTTTACATTTGAATAATATTTATATTAATAAAATAAAACATATTAGATTAAATATTAATATATAAATTATTAAAATGGTTTCCGTTAACCATGAAATAGATGAAACTGCATACATTAAAAAAATATATATTTTACATTTTTTTATTTTATATTGTTTTATAAGTTTACAAATGTTATATTTATACTAATAAAATATAAATATTATATTAAATATTAAAACAAACTATTAAGATTGTTTTCGTTAACTGAATATGATCAAATGCAATATACAATTTAAAATGTTATAATTTACATTTTTTTAAAGTTTGATATTGTTTTATACATTTGAATTTTGTAATCATATTTATATTAAGAAAATACAAATATTACATTATTAGATTAAATAAATTTAAAAACACTTAAAAACAAATTAGAAATGTTGCCTTAGAAAATAACCTAAATAAAAAATAATATATTGAAGTATTAAAATTGCTAAAACAAAAAATAAAAAAAAAAGAATAATGATAAATTCAAATAAAAGCACACAACAAAGTTACTAAAATGAAAATTAAAATACAAAAATAAAAGCTAATTCAAACTATTAATAAATACTACAATAGTAAATATATAATACGGATGGAATATGGTCCATAAAAACAAAATCATGTAGCAAGAAACCTAAAATCTGTCAAAGAGGTTTCTTTAAGGTCTATAAGAGTCGCTCACCTAAAGTTTTGGCCACCTCCAGGTCTTGTTGCATGTAGGCGGTGCTCTTCTCCGTGTTGCCCAGTGACCAGTAAGAGCTGCTGAGGGCTGAGAAAACAGAGCCGCGCAGCTTGAGGCTGCAGGTGCCGATCTTCAGCGCCGCCTCCAGGACCACCACAGACGCGCCGTGATGGGAGGCGGTCAGCAGCTCCTGACCAATCACAGACACCACCACAAACGGACTCTTGTCCAGCTTCATCTTCTGCAGCTGCTGGTAGGTCGGCTCCAGGGATTCTGCAGAGCCGATGCACACAAATCACAGCCAGAGTTAAGATGTGACATGAAACATTCCCAAAAATGTAGTGCAGTATTTGAAAGTAAATCTACCTTACATCTAAATACACATCTAACTGATTTAACATCATTTTACATTCATTTAAACATCAAACATACAAAATTTAGATATTTTAAAACTATTTTGTAATAGTTAAGAGAAGCTAGTACTACTAGCATTGGTGAGAGCTCATTCAGTTGTCTTTTGTTGACTGAACTTGTATTCAATTCATTTATACATCGCTAAAATGAAAAAATGTAATTCAGCAGGTTAAACACGGGCTCGTTTACTGTACAAACGCATTACAAATGACTGTAAAGCTAACACGGCTTGTTCAGTGAAGCAAAAGCGTTTGTTTGCACAAGCTGAGGTGATTATTCATGTGTGTGTCGTCACCGCACACTCCAAACAGACCTTCTTGTGGAAGTTTCTCGCTAAAATGTTCACCTTAGAAATGCTTATTTGTAAAATAATCCCACGTGTTACTATGCGGTAAGATTTAGCGAGCACCATATGTGTAGAGGTGACCTCCGCCAGAGGAAGGAGACACAGTTAAAGAGTGAAACGCACACACTGTCATAAATCACGACGGGCCACAGTCGAGTGTCACCCGCTGCCACGCGGGACCTCCAAAGATCCATTTTTATCTGCCCTTCCCTCGTTTTTCTGTAGCATATCTATGAAGTATATTTCTTACTGTCCTTCTGGGTGTGTTTGATAGCCAATTCAGCATGTTTCATCTCGGCTGCACAAATGTGTACTGTCATAAGTGCTTTCACATCATATCCTGTATTTTATCACAGCTGGAACATCACATTGACCAATCAGCAACTTTTAGTTATGATTTATACATTGCCGTAATTACTGATTCTGAGTTTTTTTTTTATGGTAAATTGGACAAAATTAAACATTTTCTGAGCAAACTGGACAAAACTTGTCTGTTTTTGCTAAATCTGACAATATTAAACTATTTTTTCATAGAAAACTAGGCTGCTTTTGGTTAAATCTGACAGGATTAAACCGTTTTTGTTGGTAAATCAGACAAAAATAGACATTTTCTGAGCAAAATGGAGAAAAAAAAAAAAAAGGGCTGTTTTATTTGCTAAATCTGACAATATTAATCAGTTTTTCAGTGGTAAATTGGACAAAATTAGACATTTAATGAAACAGTTTTTGTTGGACATTTTCTGAGCAAATCTTGCATAACTAGGCTGTTGTTGTTTGAAATTAGTCTAAAACCAGGATTTTTTGATGAAGAGAAAGTTCAAAAGAACAGCACATATTTGAAATAGAAAACTATTGTAAACTATTTAACACATTTTTATGAAATAATTATCCGCTATACTGTATTTCGTGTGATCTCCAGACTGTAAAAAGACACTTCAGGAACGCTGAGTGATTTCCGACAGGTTTAATTCCCTCTTCACGTGTAGCCAACAGGCGTGAACGTCCTCTGCCGTGAGCTACAAACACTCCGCTGGGTTTGTCGTGCGCATTCATACCGCATAATTGCATTCAGCCTGACACTTTTACAAGTTGCATAAATCGGAGTGGCGAGAAACTCTTTGGCTTGGGGACGGAAGTGAGTGTGTGTGTGTGTGTGTGAATCTAGTTAACAGCAGACACGGGCATGATAAACAAGAGCGCAGAAGTGCTTATGCAGCCCGCCGCGGAGAGGAGGGTTTAATGATGAGCCTCTGGGTGCCTAGCTTTTCTTCCTCTCGACGCTTTTCTCTTTCTCTTTCTCTTCGCCGCTTCCCTCTCTTCTGTCGAGAGGCTTTGCCATGTGAAACAGAAGCTTTGACGTGTCTGTCTGGCGTCTCGTGGGAAGCTGCTAAATAAAGAAATAATAACAGAGACTGACAACAACACCCACTTGCATTTCATTGTGTTTACCTTCTTTTAGTCTATTTACATTACCATTCCTAAACTAAGCCGTGCGGATTTCCATATCTGTAATTCGCTGTGCATCCAGAGGAGTTCTAGTATTCCCTGTAGCTCAAAAACAGAGGTTTCAGGTAGATTCTGTGCTAATTCATCACGCTTTATACCGCTGGGACAGGCTAAAAACACATCAAGAGAGAGTAGAAACCATCTGTGGATACAGTACAACCATGAATCACATCACTGCAAACTTTTCAAAAAAGATGCTTGCAGACCATTTCAATGATGCATCGCTTCAGTATTTACAGTATTCAGTATCCATTGTATTTAAAGATAGAATGAATAACAGAACGATAGAACAATCAATGGAACAACATATAGATAGATAGATAGATAGATAGATAGATAGATAGATAGATAGACAGACAGATAGATTACTCAAGACTGACTAGTTGATCACTGTATAGTGCTGCACAGCACAAACTGGAGCTAACCAGCTTAACAGACTTGAGTGGGTGGCGAACACTGAGATTATCCTGAGTGTGATTTCCGGAGTCTGCAACTTTCCAACACAAAGCTAAGAGGAGCGTCTGTTATCCCGCGCGAGCAGTCCAACACAATTGGCTCAGTTTTCGGTGGCGTCTCGCCTCTCGTCTTAGCGGAAGGGCTTTGAATGGCACCTCTGATGATGTGAAGCCGAGAAGAGAACAATTAAATTAAAGTTAGGTAATCCCACATGCATATCCTCACACAAGGGCGCTACAAAAGCGATAAAGGGATGAGGGGAAGCGAGAGAGCGGGAGAAAGCGAGTCTCTTGTTATCAGCGAGCCCAAGGGCTGCGAGCGATCACCTCTCTGCCCGGAGCCGATTTGGAGAGACTGTTCAACATAATCTGCTCTCTCCGCGGCTCAGAGCGCTGTGTCTGGCTCTGAGGGACAACAGGGGGAAATAAGGGACATAATTAGCAGATAAAACGGCCCCGTTTGGACGTCCTCCCGCAACAACGGCTGTTTGCATGACCCTGTTTGTTCTGAGACTGCGATTTACATCCAATTGCCCTGAAAGCATTTCTCAAACACCTACAGCTAAATTTTATATATATTACACATATTTTATATATATTTTTTTTAATTCCAAACATTCTTAGTGGAGAAAAATGGAGAAAAAAAAAAAAAAAGGGCTGTTTTATTTGCTAAATCTGACAATATTAATCAGTTTTTCAGTGGTAAATTGGACAAAATTAGACATTTAATGAAACAGTTTTTGTTGGACATTTTCTGAGCAAATCTTGCATAACTAGGCTGTTGTTGTTTGAAATTAGTCTAAAACCAGGATTTTTTGATGAAGAGAAAGTTCAAAAGAACAGCACATATTTGAAATAGAAAACTATTGTAAACTATTTAACACATTTTTATGAAATAATTATCCGCTATACTGTATTTCGTGTGATCTCCAGACTGTAAAAAGACACTTCAGGAACGCTGAGTGATTTCCGACAGGTTTAATTCCCTCTTCACGTGTAGCCAACAGGCGTGAACGTCCTCTGCCGTGAGCTACAAACACTCCGCTGGGTTTGTCGTGCGCATTCATACCGCATAATTGCATTCAGCCTGACACTTTTACAAGTTGCATAAATCGGAGTGGCGAGAAACTCTTTGGCTTGGGGACGGAAGTGAGTGTGTGTGTGTGTGTGTGAATCTAGTTAACAGCAGACACGGGCATGATAAACAAGAGCGCAGAAGTGCTTATGCAGCCCGCCGCGGAGAGGAGGGTTTAATGATGAGCCTCTGGGTGCCTATCTTTCCTTCCTCTCGACGCTTTTCTCTTTCTCTTCATCGCTTCCCTCTCTTCTGTCGAGAGGCTTTGCCATGTGAAACAGAAGCTTTGACGTGTCTGTCTGGCGTCTCGTGGGAAGCTGCTAAATAAAGAAATAATAACAGAGACTGACAACAACACCCACTTGCATTTCATTGTGTTTACCTTCTTTTAGTCTATTTACATTACCATTCCTAAACTAAGCCGTGCGGATTTCCATATCTGTAATTCGCTGTGCATCCAGAGGAGTTCTAGTATTCCCTGTAGCTCAAAAACAGAGGTTTCAGGTAGATTCTGTGCTAATTCATCACGCTTTATACCGCTGGGACAGGCTAAAAACACATCAAGAGAGAGTAGAAACCATCTGTGGATACAGTACAACCATGAATCACATCACTGCAAACTTTTCAAAAAAGATGCTTGCAGACCATTTCAATGATGCATCGCTTCAGTATTTACAGTATTCAGTATCCATTGTATTTAAAGATAGAATGAATAACAGAACGATAGAACAATCAATGGAACAACATATAGATAGATAGATAGATAGATAGATAGATAGACAGACAGATAGATTACTCAAGACTGACTAGTTGATCACTGTATAGTGCTGCACATCACAAACTGGAGCTAACCAGCTCAACAGGCACACGTTGGGATTATCCTGAGTGTGATTTCCGGAGTCTGCAACTTTCCAACACAAAGCTAAGAGGAGCGTCTGTTATCCCGCGCGAGCAGTCCAACACAATTGGCTCAGTTTTCGGTGGCGTCTCGCCTCTCGTCTTAGCGGAAGGGCTTTGAATGGCACCTCTGATGATGTGAAGCCGAGAAGAGAACAATTAAATTAAAGTTAGGTAATCCCACATGCAAATCCTCACACAAGGGCGCTACAAAAGCGATAAAGGGATGAGGGGAAGCGAGAGAGCGGGAGAAAGCGAGTCTCTTGTTATCAGCGAGCCCAAGGGCTGCGAGCGATCACCTCTCTGCCCGGAGCCGATTTGGAGAGACTGTTCAACATATTCTGCTCTCTCCGCGGCTCAGAGCGCTGTGTCTGGCTCTGAGGGACAACAGGGGGAAATAAGGGACATAATTAGCAGATAAAACGGCCCCGTTTGGACGTCCTCCCGCAACAACGGCTGTTTGCATGACCCTGTTTGTTCTGAGACTGCGATTTACATCCAATTGCCCTGAAAGCATTTCTCAAACACCTACAGCTAAATTTTATATATATTACACATATTTTATATATATTTTTTTTAATTCCAAACATTCTTAGTGTATTACATATATTTGCAAATATTGCATATATATATATATAAACAAGGACATTTTAGCCCGGGACTAAGACTAAGACTAAAATGAAAATAGCTGACAAAATTAACACTACTTTAAAGTTGTCCAAATGAAGTTCTTAGCAATGCATATTACTAATAAAAAATTTAGTTTTGATATATTTATGGTTGGAAATTTACAAAATATCTTCATGGAACATGATATCTACTTAACATCCTAATGTTTTTTGGCATAAAAGAAAAACCGATAATTTATCCATAAAATGTATTGTTGGCTACTGCTACAAATAGCCTACACCTGTGCTACTTATGACTGGTTTTGTGATCCAGGGTCACGTGTGTGTGTGTGTGTGTGTGTGTGTGTGTGTGATGTGTTTTCTGTTTGTAGAGTCGCTCCCGCAGACTGACGTCCTTTGTGTGTGTGTGTGTGTGTGTGTGTGTGTATGTGTGTGTGTGTGTGTATACATACAGTATATTATTTTAGTATAAAATATTTGAGCTATTTTACATTTCAACCTTAGTCTAATTCTGTCAGATAACATCACTGTAATCCACTAGTAGAGAACTGAGATTTTTTCATTCAGTGCATAAAAATGAAAAACGACTCAAAATGATGAAGCAGGTCACATATGATCTGAAAAAAATGCACCTATACCTCTCATACACTAATACGGTTGCTAAATGAAGCTCATTATGCACACTGAACCCTCATTATCACGTTCATTACAGTCAACAGATGAATCTACATCAGAAGAGCCCAAAACAGCATGTTGCATTATAGCTTATATTCCCTGTTCATCTGAAATAATTTTCCACACAAACATCATTTCCTATTTTTCTATTCCTATTCCTTTTGCCATTTTCAGATTCCAAATAAGAAACTACTTAGCCCACTCATGAACCTTTTTCACTAATGAAGTTCTCACAAAAAGATTTTAATATCTTTAAGAGGTTGTTTTCAGGAATTTGACCCTACGGGCCGTGTACCTCTTAGCGGGGACTTCATGGCGGCCTCCACCATTCCAACCAGCAGCTGCAGGCTCTTGGGGTCCTGCGCCAGTCCTGAGGCGAAGGCGGCCAGGGCGTCCGCATGGCGCCCCAGGTACTGAAGGGCAACACCCTGTCGGAAGTATGCCTGCAGAAAGAGAACCAGAAAGAAAGCATGTTAGTGTTGTTATCGTCTTCAATGGACAAGCGACATACCCTCTAAAACTGGTTAAAGTGCACTAATCAAAAGTGATCTGAACAAAAACCCAGACCATAAGGGTTAAACCTCGGTGTAAAACGCATATAGACACCAACAATTCCTCAAATCATGCATTTTATTGAGGAGATCTGCATTGTTACTTAACTAAGTGAACTATTATCACCTGCTAGACGACAAAACAGCTACAAAAATCCCAAAGACTTACACTGAGCCATATCTGTTTACAGTGAAGATTAACAGGAAAAACATAGTAAATGCGTGCTAAACAAACACATTTAAGATGTTTAAAGGAATAGTTCAGCCAAAATCGAAAATGTAATCAGGCTCAGTCCATCCAAGATGTGGATGAGTTTGTTTCTTCATCAGAACAGATTTGGAGAAATGTAGCATTACATCACTTGCTCACCAATGGATGCTCTGGAGTGAATGGGTGCCGTCAGAATGAGAGTCCAAACAGCTGATAAAAACATCACAATAATCCACAAGTAATCCACACCACTCTTGTGACCACATCATCTTGTGAGTGAAAAGCGGCAAGAAACAAATACATCATTAAGATGTTTTCACTTTAAACCGTCATTTCCAGGCTAAAGTACGTGTCCATAATCCACAATAACACTTCCTCCAGTGAAAAAGTAATCTCCTACTTGTTTAGAGCTGTTTTTGACTCGCTTGTAAATGGTGCATTATCTGTACAGATTTCTCTCCTGATTCAGACTTTTTTGTGGATTATTGTGATGTTTTTATCAGCTGTTTGGAAGCTCATTCTGACGGCACCCATTCACTGCAGAGCATCCATTGGTGAGCAAGTGATGTGATGCTAAATTTCTCCAAATCTTGAAGAACAAACAAACTGCATCTTGGATGGTCTGAGGGTGAGTACATCTTCAGCAAATGTTCATTTTTGGCTGAACTATTTCTTTAAATCTTGTCTGTCATGTAAGTCTTCGTATCTCAGACATGCATACATTCATGTTTTCAAAAAGGCTGCTGTTATTTTGATCGCGCGATGCACACCAGACCGCTCAACTGTATTAAATATCACAGCAGTTCACTTCCAGAACACATAATGTCCTCTCTATATTCACCGTGAGGGGGATGGGCTGATAAACACCATAACTTTTACTGGTGTTTGACTAAAGGGTTCTCCGGTCCGAGCGGACTCACATCTCCACCGACATAAAGCTCATTCACAATTATCATCTCACACAGCCATTTATTAGATCGACCCGAGCGTGCGGCCCACTTCCAGCCGAGCTGATAACGGCTGGGAGGGGACCAGCGGAAGATTAAGACATGACATTGAATTTATGAAGGCCCCTATAATTAATTTCACTTTGCACGGCGAGCCCTTTGATTACAGACTACCTCTCTTTTTTTCGGACAGCTTCATTGAAACGAATGGGGATGCATATTGAATTCAACAAATTAACCTTTGGTCTAACCATGTTATTATAGGACGTCGCAGGCCACCGTGCTCGGCTCGATATTAATTGCCTCTTTGTATACGACCCACTGCGCTGCGATTGGATGCGCTCGGCCGCCGTGCGTACACATGCACGTTGAGCGCTTTTAGGTTTCGACATCAATATCTGCCTGAAGGCAAATGGATTCGGGGGGTTGTTTCAGACGGCTGGGATTCAATCCTGTTTCTGTAATGCAATTTTAAAGCAAATGTGTTTTTCTTTTAGTGAAAGCGAAACAAATACGTGATTATTCAACATAAGCAAACAGCGTGCTTGCACTCTGCCGGTTTTAAATTAGAATGAAGTTGATTAAATGACAGGCCGGGCTTTGTGTTACGTCTCTCCGCCGAATCCGAAAGCTCTAATTGGTCGATTAGCGCACTGAATTCCCAGCACAGATGCCGACGGCGCTGTGATTTCATCCGGCAACGCTTTCATTCCCGCTAACGCAACACCAATCTCTCCACCTCTCATTTCACTTTATTAACTTTATGTATTTAATTTCCCATTACATGCAAAGAGGAAAAAAACACTGAGCTGCCACAATCTGGTCTGAACAAAGAAAAAAAGTTTAGAAAAAAAACTAAGCACTGGAACTGAAGGATTTTAATGATCTTCAGATCCATTCATGATTCTTGAACATGAGTATTCTTGTGCTAATGTGGGCAGAATGTCATACTAAAATAGATGACTGCAGACAGGCAAAATAATCTTTCATTTTACCCAACTTGCGAGTTTGAAGAGAGAAAAAAAACTGCATGCTAAATAGACACTATATCAATGTTTGCACACAACAACAAACATACAACACAATCAATATAGTGATTCACAAACAAATGGTCTGCTTCTGTTAAAATGGACTCTTATGAACTGGTTTTTACTAATGAATCCATAAAAAAGAGACTCACTCAATCATTAATTAACTGAATAAAAATGTGTTACCAAATACATTATTGTTAGTTTAGTATATATTTAACACCAATTATTATGGCCAATTTTTATCAGCTTCCTTAATGAATAAAATAACTGTTCAAGGAATCATTACAAGGTGATGCAACTTGTGTAATGTTAATATAGTTTCTCCTCAAATCTAGAGGCAGACGGAGTGTCCAGAAAAACTTAAAAAGAACCTTATGGAGTGGTTCTTTATAATGAATTAAAAAAAAAACAACTCAAGATTCCTGAACGACTCACTCAGTCTTTAAGTAGCTCTTAAAATATATATAAACATGTTACCAAATACATGATTGTTTGTATAGTATATAGAAAACACCAATTATTACGTCCAATTTTATTAGCTTCTTTAAAAGATCTGTTAAGAGTCATTAAAGGCGATGTAACTTGTGAAATGTTAAGATATTTTCTCCTAAAATCTGGAGGAGTGTTTAGAAAACAGGATAAAAGCGGCTCTTATGAACTGGTTCTTTATAATGAATCAATATCAAATTCATAAAATCAGTTTGAATCAGTTAAACGACTCAATCACTGAATCAGTCAGAGTGGCTCTTAAAATATGTATTAAAATACTACTTATAATGTTTTTTTTTTTAGTAGTATATTATTAGGTCCACCTTATTTTCCTCCTCAGAATTACAAAACAATTGTTAATGGAATCATTAAAGGTGACATGTAATTTACGCAATGTTAAAATAATTAAAAAGTGTAAAACGTTGCTCTGTTTATTTTCTTTCAGCTTGACATCAGCAACACTGACTCAACCAATGATGAGAGTTTGGGGGCGGGACTATCAGTTTGACCAACCAATGAAGGTAGGAGGAGTGTTCAGGAAGAAAAAATACTTTTTTTTGCATTATAATCTTTGCAATTTCTTTTGATGATCCAGGTGGAACAGAAATGGCAAACTTTATCTTTAAGGAACCAGAATCTTTAAGTGGTAATCACAACTAAAAATAGTTCAATTCTATATAGAGTAGTGGAAATATATTCTGCATGTTTCTACATCTATCAGAAGATGCAGCTCTCCAGTGCGTGTCAATCCAGTGTTGTTTCTCAGGGACTGCTGGAGAATGACTGATCTGAGCCGGGTTGGCATATGGAGACACAACTGTTCAGATCAAGTGTGGCGTCTGGCTGCGCTGGCACCTGACATCTTAACTGTGATGCTCCATCCACAGTCAATTACATATAATCATAACCACGGTCATAGCACTGGGAAAACTGTCAGCCACATGACACATTGAGCTTCCTTCAGCTCTCCAAGTTTTTCAGCATTCAGAATGAAGAGCTGCTGCTCAAGGTTTTCAAGGTTCCAGCAGAATGAGTGACAAAACAAAAATGAGTCAATCCCGCAAAGACCGCTCGCCGTGATTCAGACGTTTTCTGAGCACTTCAATTGAAAACTCGAACAGCAGCGTGCTTTGCGGCGCATTACGAGGTTTGAACGTGTGCTGAATTAAAATGATTTCCTCACACTAACAGCAATGAATCTGAGACCAGATGTCTGTAGACTCGCACTGAGAAAATACTTTTATATTTAAAAAATATTTGATATATATATATTTTATTAGTCATATATACATCAAATACAACATGCAATATAAAATAATATATTTTAATATATAATAAACATATTACAATATACCATGTTATATTGCAAGTCGTATTTGATGTGTAAACTTTTTTTTGAGATATTCAAAATATGATAATTAAGTATATAAATGCTTGCATATATATAATTATTAAATTATATTAAACATATGATGTGATAAGTATAAATATTACTCACATATTAGATATTATTTTTTATATATTATTTACGCACAAAATGTTTATAAATATATTTATTCTTCTTTACATTTTTATATTGTTTTGTATATTGTGTATTGTTTATTCCAAATTGAAATAAGATATATATATATATATGTGTGTGTGTGTATGTGTGTATATGTGTATATATATATATATATACACAGTGACATCATTTTCATAACATTTTTGTGTACTCTCCCTTTAAATTCTCTCTCATTATTAAATATAAAGATGTACAAAATGTACAAAAGATGTACAAAATTGTACATGTATGTACAATTAATAGTTATTGTGTATTTGTATGTGTATTAATAGTTTAATCCATTATAAAAAATAGTAAAATATGTATTGCAGTAGTGAGAAGAAGCTTCTTAAAAAAAGACGCAAGACATCTAGACACATTACAGTAATTAAAATACAGAAGCAGAATGTGCTAATTGTAATAAAAAAATAATGTCACAAAATGCAAAAAATGGCCTTAATGGTCTTTATTCTCTTTATCAAAAAATGACTGCTTATTGTTTTTATTTGAATTTTGGATGAAATATGACCCAAAATGTGCTCTTATGAAATCTATCTGTACCTAAGTGCCCTTAACAGACATCATTCCTATAGGCAGGTACGCTTTGCCCCCTGATGGAGTCACCGGCTGCCTAGCAACACTCGCCTGGCAACGCTCGCCCCCTCCGGTACCTCACCTGCTGTGATTTTGGCTCAAAACACAGACAGAAAAGTGTGATGAAGAGATGAAGCAAACGAGGCTGTTTAGGACTAATTACTGAGCCAGACTCTGCTGTGCTGCTAATCACCTGCCTTACACAAACTACAAAGAAAAGCGAATAATTATGAGGCTGAAAAACTTCATTAGGGCACATTTGTGCAGATATTTAATGATTAACTTGTCCAGTGTTGTGCTTTATGGTGGTAATGACCGGCCGTGTGTGATGGTTATGGCCATAAACACTACTCCAGACATGACAACAGCTGCTTTACTGTCCTAGTCAACTGACTAAACAACTTGGTCTTGAAACACTGTAGACTTGAAAAAGACTGAATGTGTTTAAAGATACTCATATTTTAGCCTATTATTATATCATTTACATGAACTCTTTAAAATGAGTCAACTGATTCACTGTAATGACTCAGTAAAATGAATCAGACTCGACAGTTTAAGAGGCGTTTGAGTCTTTGCCTCGGCTTGCGTAGTGTACAGTTGTGTGTGCAATACAACATGACAAAAAACAAACATGATTAAAAACCTAGAAATTCAGTTTTGACAACCTTTTTTGACAAAAAGCAACAATTTACTAGAAAAGTGACATTTTAAACTCACTTTTAAACACTCTAAAAGCTAGTTAAGTTAGCAGCATGTTCATTTTTATCTAGTCACTCCTCAACTCTGAAAACCCACAAAACACTATTTTGTACATATCGAAGTTAGTGACAATAAAATGTGACATCCATATCCAACCATATCTCAGCTGGCGGCCGAAATGCATTTACTGTGCAATCACACGCGTTCCATCGCCGAGCGCCATCGATCCACGATCCGCATCAAACTGTGAAGGGATGCGCCGAAAAAAGGTCACACTTCAGGATCGTAATCAATGCTGCGCATTCGGCATTCAGCGCCTGTCACAACTTCCTCATGCTGCACGATGATGGGCCCTGAACGCGCCCAAGAAACCTACTATTGTAATCACACCTGTCTGGAATCAGCATCAGAGCGGCAGGTGACAGATAAGTGCGCGCTGAAGCTAATTGCACTGGTTCTGATGCCAGAACTTCTCATTTCGGGACTCATACGACATGCAGTACGCCTGATGTAGGAATCAAAGCGCTCTGGATTAGTCAATGCCACGTTCTGATCATCAAATCTAGTGTTTATGGGGAATAATGCAGCGACTATGGTGGAGTGGAGCTTTGCAGATTAGCAGATGCTTCACTTATTGATTGTTAAATGCATTAATCAAAGCCAGATGGTGGCTACGCCAACACTGTCTGGAGTTAATGTGGAAGTGCTACAAAAATGCAACTGAATGCATTTACAGTGCAACCATCAAAGTGTGTGCGGCGATTGATGCAAGTCTTTGACATCTGGTGAGAAGCTCCTCCAAGAAGTGCCAACTTTTCAAGCTTGGTTTTCTACCTTGTGCAGAGTACATTTACTGTAAAACAGGAATTATTATCATTATTATTTTAAATCACAATAACAAAATGCTATTATTATATCATTTACAGTTTAGGTGGTGTTTTATTATTGCCTAAATGCTTTTATTATATAATTTACATGAATCCTCATAAATGAATTCCCTAACATGAATCAACCAATTCACTGAAATGATTCACTAAAATGAATCAGACTCAACAGTTTAGGTGTTTGATTATTGCCTAAATGCTATTATTGTATCATTAACATGAATCCTTTCAAATGAATTCACCTAAAATGAATCAATTTATTCACTATAATGAATCAGACTCAGTAGTTTAAGAGACATTTGATTTTTTTGCCTTTTGTTTGTGTCATGTACAGCTGTGTGCACAATACAACATGATCAGATGAAAAACCCAGAAATTCAGAGTTTTGACACACATTTTGTGTGAGAGTAGTGCCAACTTTTCAAGCTGTTTCTCAAGAGCTCTGGCTTGTTTTTCTAGCTCGTGCAGAGTAAATTTACTGCAAAAACAAGAAAGCGTGCAACGCTCTGGAGAAGCATGTCAGGACGCTGACCTTCACTACATTACGTTATCTTAACCTTCAAGAACGTTAACACAAAGGCTCAGAAAAAAAGAGAGTAATGCAGTAAATGATAAATAAGATCATCTTTAAACATGTAGGACTTATATCCGTTCCATACGAACGCCTCGTTAAAGAACCAAAGTCGTTCTTCTTTCATGTTTTCACTCGTATTCGTGGAAATCTTTGCGGGATGCTTGGCAGCTCGTCTCCTTACAAAGCAGATGCAGTTAAAAATGAATTCAGTATTAAACATAAATGTGGGAATTAAAAGACTTTGGAGAGCTGAGAGAGCTACATCAGCAGCGCTGCGAGACGAGCCGAAACAGATCGTCAAGATGCAGCACACATCCTTCAGAAGGAAAAAGCCTGCAGGAATTTCTGTGAAGTCACTGAGCCGATCACATCGCATACAGTATGGAGTCTCACCTCTCATCCAATTTATTAACCTTAATTAGATTTCATAACAAAACAATCACCACCAATTCTCATGGAGCCGCTCACAGGATGAGCATTTTAAACAATCACTACATCCACACTTGCATTAGCATTAGAGTTATTTGCTAAGTCAAGGACCATTGCACTACTTGAGGAAAAGGATCAAACAATCCCCTTTGACATGAAAAATACCTTTATAGCACTCAGACTCACAATTTTCACCTGCTAGATGCTAAAACAAGTCAAACCAGGCCAGTAATTAACCTAGCAATCACCCAGAAAACCTAGCGACATGCTAACAGCCCCTCAGACAGCCACACCCTAGAAACCTCGAATTAACTTCCTAACTATCACTCAAAACATGCTAGAAAACACAGAGAAACATATTAACAAACACCTAAAACACTCTAGCAACCTCATAGCAACATGCTGACAAACACCCAGAACACACACTCCCAATGTGTAAACAGTCCCCAAGAAACATCATACGTTAACAACCACTCAGATTACCCTAGCAACTAGGGTTGCCAACCGTTCCGTATAATACGGAATCGTCCCGTATTTAAGGCATCAAAGAAGCGTTCCGTATAAAAGCTATAGGGAACGCAGTTTGTCCCGTATTTAAGGCATATACAGTATGAACACCTAGACCATACGAATTACAAACTCTAAATTGAGAATTAATCATTCG
Organism: Sinocyclocheilus anshuiensis; assembly: GCF_001515605.1. Lineage (NCBI taxonomy): Eukaryota > Metazoa > Chordata > Actinopteri > Cypriniformes > Cyprinidae > Sinocyclocheilus > Sinocyclocheilus anshuiensis. Next base: position 149,146 of record NW_015536474.1, on the reverse strand, counting down.
TTTTTGACAAGTGTTTGATTTGTAAACATAGCCGTTCCAGGGAGGCTTTAAGACCAATCGGAATCCTCTGCTGGCTGGTCGCTCCCGCTTCACAGCGAGCGGGACTCGCGCTAACGGAGTTGGGTTTTTGAACGACCGCTTTTCGACTTCAGCCAATCAGATTCCAACATGATTCCAACATCCAGCCACGCAAGAAAACATGCATTTTACCTGAGGGAAGACGTGATCAATAAGGAAAGTCGTATTTCTCTAATGTATACACCTCTAATATATATATATATATATATATATATAATAGGCCTGTGTGTGTATCCCTTATTCTGTCCCTTATTTTTCTATGAATAACCATGATTGTCCCTTATTTTCCTTTTCTGAAGTTGGCAACCCTACTAGCAACCCCATAACAATGTACTAACTACGTAAAACCTCCCAGTAACCTCATATCAACATTCAAACAACCACACAGAACACCCTAACAACCCTATAGCAATGTATTAACTAACATATCAACCCCATAGCAACACATTACTCACCCAGAAGCACCTAGTAACCTCAAAGCAACACGTTAACAACCACCCAGAACACCCTAGCAACGCCATAACAACATATTAAAGGGGTCATATGATGCGATTTCAAGTTTTCCTTTCTCTTTGGAGTGTTACAAGCTGTTCGTGA
>NW_015536474.1:135587-148318 GCF_001515605.1 Sinocyclocheilus anshuiensis | reverse complement strand
GTCAACATATTCTGTTACACCAAATACACAAAATAATGATCTTTAAAAAAGCATCATATGACCCCTTTAACTACCTAAAACACCCTCATAACCTCATAACAACATTCAATAAGCACAAAGAACACCCTAGCAACACCATAGCAATGTATTAACCACCTAAAGCACCTAGTAACCTCAAAGCAACACACTAACAACCACCCAAAACACCCTAGCAACGCCATATCAACGTATTAGCCACCTAAAGCACCTAGTAACCTCAAAGCAACACGCTAACAACCACACAGAACACCCTAACAATGCCATAACAATGTATTAACAGCCTAAAACACCCTCATAACAACATTCAAACAAGCACAAAGAACACCCTAGCAACACCATAGCGACATATTAACCACCTAGTAATCTCATAGCAAGACACTAACAACCAAACACCCTAGAAACCGCACGGCAACGTGTTAACAATCACCCAGCAACCACGTAGCAATTTCTTAAACACACAGAACATCCTAGCAACCTCACAGCAACACATTAACCACCTTAGACAACCTAGTAACCTCACAACATGCTAACAAGCACTCAGAACACCATAGTAAGAACTAGCCATACCCTGGAAAACTATAAAAATCTGTTTAATGATGGAATTTGTTTGCTAGGAGATCTCCATCTAAATGTGGAATATTACCAAATACTATTGAGGCCTAAGTACATAATTTACTCTCAGTCGCTACATATAAGGAGAACCCGAAGCACATGGACAACATGGTGAGATGATTACAAACACAGAGCGCTACACTGAACTTGAGTGACATTGAGAAACAGGAAACAGAGGGACACTAAAATAGCAGATGTTTAGCTTGTGCGTCCACTAACACGTAAACAAGCGATCTGGACGAGGACGTTAGCGCAGGAGAGAGAGAGAGAGAGAGAGAGACAGGGAAAACGCTGCTAGATGAGAGAGAACTGGGGCAGGATTTTATATTCGGCCCTCATGGCTGGTTATTGTCCAGCAGCTCTGTTTCCAGCTCGCCTGGAATGCTCACGCGCAGCTCTCCCATGCGATTACCAGACAAATGCAGCGCAACACATGCAGCGGTTTAAATATAGAACCGCTAATTTAACTAAGTTCTCCGCAGACTCTGGATTTTAGCAAGTCAATAGACTTGGTCTTAGTCGCTCGGCTGACATTCGTCTGCCATGGAAAGCATTCCCGAGGGTCGTTCCAGTTTTCCCTGTTTGCACGGTCTTTGGTCACACTTTATATTAGGTGGCCTTAACTACTATGTACTTACATCAAAAAATAAGTTCAATGTACTTATTGTGTTCATATTGTATTGCAAAACACTTTTGCTGCTATTGAGGTGGGATACGGGTTAGGTTAGGGACAGGTTTGGTGGTATGGGTAGGTTTAAGGGTGGGTTAAGGTGTAAGATGGGTCAACACTCAACAGTGTAATTATAAATGTAATTACAGAAATTAATTACAGATGTAATTACATATAGGTATTTTTTAAAATATAAGTACAATGTAAAAACATGTACAGTATGTAGGCCTACACAATAAGTGCATTATACCAAATTATTAATTTAAATGTAAGTACATATTAGTTAAGGCCACCTAATATAAAGTGGGACCCAGTCTTTTAAAAGTGGAGTTTGTAAGAGTTGTCCTTAGCCACAGGCTGAACGTGGTGCAGCACAAACGGGCATCTTCTAGTGAAAACACAGAGGTGGCAAAGCCTAATGGTTAACATCAATATGAAATCAAAAGTCACCATTTATTACACATTGCTGGTCTAACTTACAACGATTTATCAGTGCACATTACTCCAGAAGAAAAGAAATGTCTCTTATTCTTCAACAATCACTTTTCACCATCCCAACAATTAATGATGAAATACATTTAGACATATCCCTAAATAATTTTGTAAATAATTTTACGATTGGATAACAACTTTACTAATGTTCATAATCCAATAATAATAATAATTATAATAATAATATCACCAGTATCACAAATAATATTTATTATTATTTTTTATTAACTTAATAACTGCCTAAAAATTATTTACAAATAATACTAATAGTTGTACTAATTTACAACTAAAATAATGTTATTAAATTAAAATATTAAAATAATAATATATCATAATTTTTTAATAATTATTAAAGTAATATTATTAAAAGTAATATTTATTAAAATATGCTTATAGCTGTAAAATAATAATATTAATATTAATAGCACAAAACAATATTATTATTATTAAAATATTTGTTATTGTTTTAATCCTAATAGTACTTTTACTACTACTACAACTAATAATAATAATAATATCACTATTATCACAATTAATTTGTATTATTATTGTTATTATTACTATTATTAACTTAATAACGGCCAAATAATACAATTACTGACAAATAATACTAATAATAATAACTAATAATCAATAAAAGCAATATTGTTTTATACCACCACTAATAATATCATCATTTAACTTATTATAATTATTCAAAGTAATAATTATTAAAACATGCTTATAGATGTTGAATAATAATTATATTAATATTAATAATATAACTAAAAGCAATTTTATTCGTATTATTATTAAAATATTAGTTTTTGTTTTAATTCGAATATCACTATTACAACTACTACAACTAATAATAATAATAATAATAAAATGTATAATATTATTATTTAAAATTAATTCATTATTATTGTTATCAAAAGTCATTTTTATTATTAGACTATTTTAATGCTATAACATACATATTAATCAACATTTGATTCTGAATATTGGTTATTGTACACTTACACAGGACAATATAAAAAAACAGTCAGAAAAAAAGCATTTCTGGTCAATCTCTACACACAAGCGGCTCATGCACTCCAGTTACACCTCTGATCGGGTTAAAGGTAGCCAGTCCACCTGCAGGCAGATTAAGACACGACAAAGCAAACAACAAACCTTAATTGAAACTGCCGTCACCAACTGTTCAAAGCATGAAGGCGCAGCCCAAAATAACAGGGCTAATCTGCATGAATATTAATCTGGATTCCTGTGGGAAGCTAATCAAACGTCATTAATCTGCTCATGGTTGTCTTTGCAAGAGTTTCAAACGAGACAAATGAGTGTGTTTCCGTGCCAGCTGGAGACTACTTGTCACCTGACCCGGAGGGACGAGCGCTCCAGGACCGTGGCCTGAGACGTGTCTGTGTCCCGTGTGCTCGAAGGAAATGCAGAATCTGAATGGACGGCACTATCACGGTAACGACGGCATCCAGCCAAGCCGTCCCCTGCGGCTCGCGCACTGGAGTAGGAAATTGAGGCCGTTGCAAGTTCAGCTTTCTTCCGAAAGAGCCCTATTTCACACGGCGAGGGGTTTAGGCAATTACTTGTGACAATGGCTGGCATGGCAACAGAGAGAAAGATTGATCTGGACACGAAACAACTGTGTTTGCTTTATTAAAAGTAATTCATCACCCTGCCCGTGTGCAATGGCGCTGTAGGAATGTGTGCAAACGGACAGACGCGGGCTTGACATCAGTACATCAGGGAATCGGACGTACACAAACACAAACATCACGGCTGGGTTTTAAAGGAAAGCCATCCGAGTGTGTTAGGATTCGCAGATCCTCTCTTGCTTGAATTCCCACCATCTGCCACCATTCAAGCACTCTCAAGTTCACTGCGGCACTCTGGGAGCTGCGCAATTAATCAGACTGAGTAGATTTTCTTCTGTGAAACCTGCCCGGAAGTGCTTTCATAGTTCATCAGACCATTCCTGAAGATAAAACAGTTTCGAGTTATAAAATGAATGTGAATCCTAGATCAGATCATTTGGATCTGGGAGAATTTGGTGAGAAATCTTTGAGTTCATATTGAGATCTCTGACTTTTGAAATGCAGATTGGGAACTTGAATACAATTGAAGAGTTTATTTGCAAAAACAGATAACTACGACGTTTTTATTAGTTTTCACAAATCATGTTTTTTATTGTGTCATGATGTTTTTATTGTGTTAGTTAGCTGAATTTGTAAAATTATTATTATTTCATCAAAATAACCCCACTGCAGTTGGATATTAATTGGAATGCAGGATTAAAAAAAAAAAAAAAAACATGATTTTTGAACATTTTTAAAAACGGAGTTATCTGTTTTTGCAAATGAACTCTTCAATATGAGACCATAAATTTATCCTAGAAGCAAAAGTCTACAGCTAAAAGCATTGCTGTTTTTGAGTCGTGTCAAATTTGAGCAAAACTCAGACGATGTTAGGATATCTTGAAATTCTGTAAAAGATTACTTGAAGTTCTCCATTCAATCTCATCACTTTGTAGGAGAAACAATGGAGATCTTGGACTCTGATCACAGATTTCCAAGCAAAGCATTATGTGAGACATTTTTGGATCTCATTAACTTATCTTAGAAGAAAAGCTTTCCATTTGCTATGAATCTAATTGCAGTGTTGTTTGAGTCTTGGAAGAATTGAGCAAAATTTTAGGCATAGTTGAGACATCTTTAGAAATTCTTTATGAGATTATGCAACAACGAGATTACTTTCACTGCAAAAAATGATTTTCGTAGTATTTTGGTCTTGTTTTCTAATATAAATATCTAAACATTCTTGAATCAAGATGAATTTACTTGACAGGTAAAATGATTTAAGATATTAAGTCTCGTTTTCTAAAAAAAAAAAAAGATAAAAAATGTTTTAGTTTTTGCTTAAAACAAGCAAAAATATCTGCCAATGAAGTAAGAAAAATAATCTTAATTCAAAGGCTAAACAAGATTATTTTTCTTGCCCCATTGGCAGATATTTTTGTTTGTTTTAAGGAAAAACTAACAACATTTTGATTTTTTTTTTCAGAAAACAAGACATAATATCTTAAGCCATTTTACTTGTACAGTACATTCATCTTGATTCAAGAATTTTGAGATATTTATACTAGAAACTGAGACAAAAATGCTAAGTAAGAGAATAATTTCTTCCAAAAGAGTCTTTTTCAAAAGTCTTTGTTCTCCATTCAATCTTATTGCTTTGTACAAGAAATAACTGAGATAACTGACTTTTTGCTGCAGATTATGAACAGGAGCCCAATTTGAGATCTTAAGATCTTAAGAGCAAAACTGTCCATTTGCTTTGCATTTATTATGAAATTATTTAAGATCATGATACATAATGAGATCACTTTTTCAAAAGACTTCAACAAAAGTATCAATCTGTTCTCCATTCTATCTCATTGCTTTGCATGAAACCACCTGAGATCTCTGACTTCTTCTGATTGCAGATCGCAAATCTGAGCACAATTTAAATCGCACACTTGTTATAAGAGTCTTGTCAAGTTTGAGCAAAATTGAGACATATCTTATGAAATTCTTTGAGACTACTTTTCACCAGGAGAAAAACCCGACTTCAAAAATAGTGTCGGACGTTCAATCTCATCACTTCTCAGATCTCTGGTCTCAAATTGTTCTTAGATTCCCAATCTGCAACCAAAAGTCATTTTTCACATCTCAAAGTTATATTAGAAACAACACTTTCCATTTGCATTTAATTGCATCGCCGTTTATGAGTCTTGGCAAATTTAATCAAAATTGAGATTTCTTATGAGACATAACGAGATTACTTTTCAGCAGTAGTAAAATCTGACTTGAACTAAAGTGTCAATTTGTTCTGCATTCAATCACATTGCTTAGTACGAGAAACCACTGAGATCTCATTAGTGTTTTTGTGTCCTGTGGGCAGCAGAAACTAATAGGCATGCACTCGGTATGTTTAACACAAATGAGCGCCGTACGGATGGATGGAGAGCGGGAACGTTGGCGCTAATGGAGTCCAGGGCCGGACGTCCTGGTGCCGTGTCACCTTGCTCCGGGACAACCCGCTAAGCTGTTGGCACTGATGGTCGCGTGAAGGGCGGGATGAACAGAGAAAGCAGGAAAGGGGCGTGTGGAGAGACAGCGCTGGCAGGTACATACATAATTGCAATGTGAGATGCATAATAGAAGTGAGCGCCGGGGGCCGAGATCCAGCGCTGTGATGCTAGCAGAGACGAGCTGATGAAGGTCACCCGCTGCGGGAGCCGAACGAAGACAAACCCACACCGCCCAGCGCTCTGCCAACCCTCTCCATCTGCACAGTCACCAGCTCTCCCACAGAAGAAACATCACTGATAATACCAATAACATAAAACAATAACAATAATTCAGACTGATTTCAATCTATAGTATGTATCCTTTTAATACATTTTAAATCAATTTCAAATCTGTTTGTATTCTTTGCTTTTATTGTTACTTTTATTTTTTATACATTTGTTGTGATTATTGTAAATCCTTTTAATGTAAAGCACTTCAAATTACCATTGTGTATGACGTGTGTCACATAAATTCACTTGCTTGCTAAATTGTACATATTATTATTAGTATTATTATTAAAAGTATTTGTGAATACTGGTTAAAGGAAGCTTAGCATATAAAATAAATAAAATAAAAATAGTAAATTAAGACAACTAATAATAATAACTATTATTATTATTACTGAATTATGAATATTAATAAAGTTGTTATCCAATCTAAATGTTTGCAAATTTATTTTTTAAATGTCTGATAACCAATATTCAGATATATTAAAATATATAAATAAGAATAGAAATGAAAGTAATAAACTATTAACATAATATTTTTTTACATACATTTATTATTATTATTATTTAAATGTCTGATAACCAATATTCAGAACAATATATTTAAAAATGAAGATTAGAAAGAAAAATAATACACTATTAACAAATTTATGATGATGATGATGATGATTATTATCATTATTAAAAATTTACTCTGACGCATAATACTATATATGTACATAGCACCGATGAGACGGATTTGCCACTGATTAGCCATCTCTGCCAGTGAAGAAGAGATGTTGAAGATTTTAACACTCATTAGGGGCACGGACTCTTCGTTTCTGTGTAAAAACGCATCTGTTTTCAGCTTGCTCCATTTGTGGAAGCCAAAGACTCAATTTATAGCTGGATCCAGATCAGCAAATGTTTGTTCGTCCATTACGGGTCAATCGAGCTCCGCGGCCTCTTCGCATTCTGCAGACAGCGTGCACTTTACAAGACTCTTCCTCGGGTCCTTTTACCGAACCGTCCCGCGGCGATAATCACAAAAACATCTGCGCGAGCAACGATCCCGCTCAGATGTTGTACCAAAAAAGCTGGAGTTCCCTTATGATGATGTACCTAGAGCAAAATAATAACCCCTTAAAGTTGAAGGGTCTTATCTGCTCAGAAAGTGCCACGTTTGCAGAAAAACTCCCAAAGAGGAGCCTCCCTTTCAGAAGCGAATGACAGATAGCGAGGCTTAGACGGCAGCATTAACGCTCCGGTTCGCTGGTGTGATTCAGACCGGCGGCCCGCGGGCTGACAGGAACTCCATTCAAAGAGTCTTTGTGGCTGAGGAGCGAGCGCTCGCGTGCTGACAACACAGCGACTCTGCTGATCTCAGCACCGGAGACGCCGCTAATGAAACGCGAGCTTCTGCACAGCGTTATGCATGCAGAGCGGCCCGTAAAAAATATCTCAAATAAAACAATAATAATATATCAAATAAATTAAATATAAAGTGAAATAAAATATTAAAAATAAATCAAAAAATGAAAAGTAAAATAATTAAACAAACAAAAATAAAATATATACAATAATAAAACAATAATAATAAAATATATAAAATAAAACAAAACGTAAAAAATAAAAAAGATAAAATAAAATATAAAATAAATAAAATATAAAAAGTAAAATAAAAAAATGTAAATATAGACAGTAAAATAACATATTGAAGCAAAATAAATTAAAATGAACAGATTTTATTATATAGTGAAACGATAACATCAAATAAAATAAAAAATATAAAATAATTAATAATAATACAAATAATAAAACAAACTGAAATAAAAAATATCTCAAATAAAACAATAATAATATATCAAATAAATTAAATATAAAGTGAAATAAAATATTAAAAATAAATCAAAAAATGAAAAGTAAAATAATTAAACAAACAAAAATAAAATATATACAATAATAAAACAATAATAATAAAATATATAAAATAAAACAAAACGTAAAAAATAAAAAAGATAAAATAAAATATAAAATAAATAAAATATAAAAAGTAAAATAAAAAAATGTAAATATAGACAGTAAAATAACATATTGAAGCAAAATAAATTAAAATGAACAGATTTTATTATATAGTGAAACGATAACATCAAATAAAATAAAAAATATAAAATAATTAATAATAATACAAATAATAAAACAAACTGAAATAAAAAATATCTAAAATAAAACAATAATAATATATCAAATAAATAAAATATAAAGTGAAATAAAATATAAAAAATAAAACAAAATATGATATAAACAGTAAAATAAAATAAAAAGATAAAAGTTAAATAAATTAAAATGCAATGATTTTATTATTATATAGTAAACTAAACTAAACTAATCTAAAATAAAATAATAAAATAAATACAATAAATAAATAAAAATAAATTAAAAAATGCAGCACTGATGGGTGCTCTTTTAGAGAGCGTTTGGGTGCTGTGAGGTCGTGTCTGGATTCAGCTGGTGGCGTCGAATGCCATTTAGTCTGATAATGCACTTTCAGTGGCAATAAAGACCTGATAAAAACCCATCGGGGAGACATGACACCTACATCCAGAAACGAAGAGCAGACTTCATGATTTAAGATCATTAGTGACAAAGCGCCACCCATCCGGCGCCGGTGTGTAAGAACAGTGATGGCTTTTAGAGTAAATCAAACAAGCCAACGAGTCATGTGGTCAGTTTCTCTGGCACATCATCGTACGATCTGAACATCAGCCAAACCTAGAGCCGTACCGTCTTCTACAGTACGCTCAATGTGATGTCACCACATTTCCTGAAGGCATAAATCATAATGAGCATTTATTGCCATTATAATTAAATAAATCCCCCGAACAAGCCATTCATCTATTTTTTTGCCAGTGTTTTAAAGACATTAAAGACGCATTTCCAGAAAGAGTGCATCACCTGGAAAGCATTGGCTGTTTTAAGCATCATAATTGTGTACAAACTAAATAAAATAAAAAATAAAATAGGTAAAATGAAAAGAATAAGTAAATTGTATTACTTTATTTCAATATTAAATTAAATTACTTTTTATTTTATTTAGTTTCCAGGAAATTATTCCAGGAAAAAAATAAGTAAAATGTATTACTTTATTTTAATATTAATTTTATTTAATTAAATTACTTTTTATTTGATTTAGTTTGCAGGAAATTATTCCAGGAAATAATAAATAAAATAAAATAAAATAAAATGAAATGAAATGAAATGAAAATGTAATTACTAAAGTACTACTACTTTATTAAAATATAAAAATAAAAGTTATTTCAAAAATGTTAAATACTATAATTGTATATAAAATAATACTAAAATAACACTGCTTTAAAAGATTGCATCTAGCCACATAATTTTTTTCAATGTCGAATGTTGTTCTGACATTCAAAGGTAACAGTTATGCAAGGTTTTTCACATGAACAACTGTTCTGACAATGTACATCTTTTATTTGCATGCAGGGAAATGACAGTGACTCACGAATGCGAAAAGAAAAGTGAAAACCTGAACTCTGAATGAGCTTCTGCTTTAACAGGCTTTCTCAAAGTGTGACAGGAAGAAGAGAATGACCTTTCGGCGTCCCTCACCTGACACATTCTCACTAATTCTCCTCATCGGAGAGACAAACGCGCAGCGAGCGGCCCGAAAACACGCTCATCGTGTATTGACGTTCTGCAGGGGGACACGCGAGCCGCTCCAAACCACCTGAGCCAGACAACTGGAAGTCTAAAACTACCTTTTCTTTCATTTGCACTCGTAATGCAAGCTCATTAACTGCAGCGACCGAATCAAATGTTTCTCTGAATCTCCAGCTAAAACTGTTTCCCGTACAAAACAAAAACCTGGCTTGATGGGATGATCGGGTCTCGCCGACAGCCTCCGGTTCATTTGCAATGGAGGAAATCGCGGCAATCAGACGAGGCCTTTCTGACGCTCGAAGACGCCTGAAATGTCATACAACCATCAGCCACAATTACACAACCTCCCTTGTGGCTGGAAATCGACCTCTGCTGCAAGAAAGAAGAAGTAGAAGCTGAATTTATAATGTCACCGGGGAGACGTAACCAACACGGCCGCGTTTATGTGCGATGTAAATGCCGTTTCCTTCATTTACATTCACACCTTTCAGGGATTTGCATTCAAATGCGCTGAGAGTTTTTATATGCATGCTGCGTTTTATTTCTGCTGTTTCAGAGATGCTTGTTTAGTCTAAACGATGCTAACGGAGAGGAGATAATGCGTCTGATGCTGTTTAACGTGTAAGAGGATAATTTATCGTTTGCTGACTCGGCTCGAAATGCCAGTGAAATGAGCCGTCTAGAAAGTGATCACGCAGAGCAATGCAGTAATACCTGCGCAGCTAAACAAACACAGCCGCAGAGATAAACAGCCTGGGAAATCATAGTCAGTCTAAATGCATTGATTTATGCTTTTAAAACACCTTCACTTCTAGAGAGAAAAAGACAAATATTATATATTTCATTGAAATATTTCAAAAATTATATTCATTTCAAAATATCGATATCTCATCTTTTTCTTAGAAGATATAGTACATTTTATAAAACACTCTCTAAAATGATCTCATAATACCTGTGCAGCTAAACAAACACAGCCACAGAGATAAACAGCCTGGGAAATCATAGTCAGTCTAAATGCATTGATTTATGCTTTTAAAACACCTTCACTTCTAGAGAGAAAAAGACAAATATTATATATTTCATTGAAATATTTCAAAAATGATATTCATTTAAAAATATCGATATCTCATCTTTTTCTTAGAAGATATAGTACATTTTATAAAACGCTCTCTAAAATGATCTCAGTTGACATCAGCTAGAAATTGAAAAAGTATGTCATAGTTTTGCCAGACAGTGATGTAAACAAATGCCAAAAAATAAAATAAACAAATAAAATAAAAACATAATAAAATAAATTGAACAAAACAAAACAAAACATAACAATGTAAAATAAAAATAAAAAATATATGTTATGTATTAAGTAAAAATAATCAAATTAAAAGCAAATATCTAAAAAAAATAAAACAATTAACTAAAATAATAAATAAACACAAAATCAAATAAATAAATAAACAAATAAAATAAAATAAAAACATAATAAAATAAATAGAACAAAACAAAACATAACAATGTAAAATAAAATAAAAAATATAAAAAGATGTTTATGTATTATGTAAAAATAATAAAATTAAAAGCAAATATCTAAAAAATAGAACAATAATAAAATAATTAATTAACTATGTGTATATCTATTATTTATCATATATTACTATATTTACGTTATTGTTACTTTCTGTTTGACCTAAGAGGAACCAAATAAAAGCTAAAAAAAAAAAATTATAATAATAAATTAAAATAAAATTATGAATGTAAAATAAAGAGTAAAACAATAAAATAATAAAAGAAAAAATAAAAGTAATAATTTAAAAATAATAACATATTAACAAAATAGACTAAATATAAAAGTAAAATAAAACATCATAAAATATAAAAGGATAAAATTTTAATAAAATAAAATAAAAAAGTAATACAATACAACAAAAAATAATCAACTAAAATAATAAAAAAACAAAAAAATAAAATAAAAAAACCGTCAGGCTGTGTTCTCACAAAATAACATCATCACACCAACAGCAACCTCTGACAGGCCTGGAGCACCAACCGACATGCCATCTAAACTCTCAAACCCCATCACAGACATTCACAAGACCAAACTGATCTGAGGTCAACAGAAGGGAACAGATGTTTGAACACTACAGAAAGAAAAGCACAAAACTTCACTGAAGTTCAGAAGAACGGTTCATCAAAACCTGAAATCTGGTGAATCACGTGGATTCTGCAGAAGAGCTCTGAAGCGTCTGGAGTGACGAGGGGAGTTTGCTTTTTAAAGGCAGGATTCCTGTAAGAGCGTGAGATCTCGTGACTTTCAGCATTGATTGAATCGTGAGAGAGATACGACACGGATCTGTGACAAGGGATTCACCGTCTGCTTGTTGGATTTTGACAAGAAGCTTCAATCAATAGAACGTGGACGATGTGCAAAGAGATGAAACGACCGATAGCAGCGTTTATCTTCAGACAAACGCAAAGAACATCCTTCAGATCACGGCTGAACTGAGACGCTGCTGATAGAGAATGTGCTTTTAATTCAGTTAGGCTTTATTCTAAATATACACTGAAAAATGCTGCAGGATTTACTTTAAAACATTTTTTATTCAGAAACTCCTAGTGAATGTCACAAATAATTCAAAAAGAAACACGTTGACTTAAAGGGGTCATATGATGCGATTTCAAGTTTTCCTTTCTCTTTGGAGCGTTACAAGCTGTTCGTGAATAGATAAGATCCCTGAAGTTGCAAAAACTAAAGTCTCAAAACCAAAGAGATATTCTTTATCAAAGTTAAGACTCTGCCACACCCCCCTAAAACGGCTCGTTCTAACACGGCCCCACATATCTACCTCACTATGTGGAAATATTTGCATAATGCCGCCCAAATGTTCACGCAAAGAAAGAAGGCGTGGTTTCAGTAACCGCAGTTAGTGTTGA
>NW_015536474.1:94860-134827 GCF_001515605.1 Sinocyclocheilus anshuiensis | reverse complement strand
CTGCAAACACATACCAGCTTCATCACTGTGTCTGTCACGCGACTCTGTTCCCCTTTCGGGCTCTGTCTTTACATTTATTTTGAAAGATGAAGCTCGCGATTATGGTAAGGGGCGTTACATTTCCGACGAGTGCTTGCGGTGTTCGGCCAATCACAATGCACTGGGTCAGCTGGCGAATCAGAGCAGACTGCGCTTGTCAGAAGGAGGGACTTTGTAGAAAACGAAGCTTTTGAGAGAGGCGGGGCATATAGGACCTACAATAATGTACAGTATTTGAAAATGAATGTGTTTTTTGAACATTAAAGCATGTCAACATATTCTGTTACACCAAATACACAAAATAATGATCTTTAAAAAAGCATCATATGACCCCTTTAAACATGAAATTTTGAAGTAGAAAGAATTAAATTATTCGATAATTATATATTTTATTTAATAGCATTTTTTTGTAAAACATACTACAATAAACGTTATTTAGAACTTTGAAAAAATATATTTTTCTCTATGCATGTAATATATATAGCCATATATAAAATTATGTAAGAAAATGATTTATATATTAAACAAAAAACAAGAACGTGAATGTTCAAAAAGTACTTGTGTAATAGATTGAATTGGTAAGTTTGATTCATTTATGTGAATCAGTTCAAACTGTTTCAATTAATTGATTCAAATTGATTTATTTACAACAACACTCAAAAATGTTTACAGAAGTCTCATTTTACATAAATCAAAAAGGTTTTAGTTAAAATATATTATGATTATTGATAATTTCTCACATTTACCATATTTTATTTCTAAACAATATGAATCTACTAAGCAACAGTGGCTATAAAATACATTTATTTATTTATTTATTTATTTTTATTTATCTTTTTGAGCAAATACATAAATACTGTGAAATTTATATCAAAAGAGAAGCCAAAAATATATTCAGATGTTTTTGCTTTATTTAATATATATAATAACAACATTATAGTAACAATATTATCTGCCTTTTCTCTTGAACCTCTTAATTAAAAATAGTTTTCACATTAAATTCTTACCATATTTTATTTCTTGCATTAAAGATTAATCTACTAAGCAACAACAGCTGTTTGGTTAAAATGATGGTTCTTCTAAGTGGAAAAACAGATGTACAAATAACTTTTTTGAGGAAATACATAAATATTGTGAAATTTATCAAATCAAAGGCAGAAAAAAACTAAGACAATGTTTGGAAAAAAGACAATATTTTCTGCCTTTTCTCTTGAACCTCTTAATTAAAATAATTGTAATTAAATTCTTACCATATTTTATTTCATGCATTAAAGATTTTGAATCTACTGAGCAACAATGGCTGTTTGTTTGAAATTATGCTTCTTATGAGGAAAAAGAGATGCATAAATAACGTTTTTGAGCAAATACATACAAATTGTGAAATTGACATCAAATCAAAAGGCAGAAAATATGCTTTTGCTATACTGCATATATGACAAAACCATTACTACAGTATTTTTCAGCCTTTTCACTTGAACCAAGATCATTTTTAATTGCATTCAACTTTTTTGATATAATAAGCAACGGCTGTTTGCATAAACACTAAATCAAATCAAAAGGCAGAAAAATATGTTTTTACTACACTGCATTTATAGCAACAACAATTTCTCTGCCTTTTCTCTTCAACGAATTTCATATGCAACAGAGAATGCAATGATATGTTTTTACTACACTGCATTTATAGCAACAACAATTTCTCTGCCTTTTCTCTTCAACGAATTTCATGTGCAACAGAGTCTTGCCAACATACATCAACCGTTATGAAAAATGCAACTGAATTCATCTCCAGATCGAAACGCTTTAGCCCGTTTAATGTCACGGCTTACTCTTTAATTACAGCACTGCACGAGTAATTATCATAAACCAAAATAAATCACTAAACAGGTGGTTAAAGATTAATTCTTGGCACGGGCCGCCGAGGCACCAGGCAAAAATATCCCTCGCATGCTCTGTCCGTTCGTCCGACTGTCCTTGAGGAATGTGACCTGTTTTTGTCTCTGAGAGCGGACAGCTGAGAGTGCACTGCCACTCGTCCCGTCGCCAGCTGTCTTGTTAAAGCCCCTCACATTCCCCAACCTGCCCATCACCGGCTGAATCAGAGCAAACAAAGCCTGAATGCACCACTCAATCACCGGCCCATATTTGTCTTATCCGCCCCAGTGGACGCTCGCAATTCTCCTCTCCTCACCTATTATTTGTTTCCGTTTTATCTGTGCACTTGATTGCTTGGGCAATTTGCCCGGCCGTTTTGAGCGTGTAAACACACTCGGCGGTCCCCTGACAGCCCGGACGGACCATCCATCCGTCCGTCCATCCTGCGGGGCCGCACCTACGGCAGAGAGCTCACACTGCTGTACTGGGTAATTATTAGGCTGTCAGTCACGGCTTTCATAAATGACCTCTGCGGGACGGAAAGAGCGGCCTGTATTGTTTAAGTGTCACAACCCGGAGAATGTATTGTGTAAGGTCATGCTGAAGGTATATAGGGCCGTATCTGGACGGAACTGTAGAATCCAGTCATAAAATGGAATTTACTGTATAACACGGAATGTCACAGAATTTAGCAAATCTTAGATGAATAAATCAAAAGTGGAGCTGTAGAATTAATCAAATTGCAATACTGACCAGTGTGTGTTAATATTACAGTGCAAAAAGACTGCTATTGAAATATGAAGAGCTGCTCTGCTTCTGGAGAGTACACAATTCAAATGAAAATATTACATTAAAAATATGAAAAAAAAAGTAAAGTATTGATATTTTATCTTGTTCTCAGAAGCGTATTAAATAAACAATAAAATAAAATAATAAAATAAAATAAAAATGCCAGGCAAAGTAAACAAATGATTAATAATGAAGAGCTGCTCTGCTTCTGGAGAGTACACAATTCAAATGAAAATATTACATTACAAATATGAAAAAAAAAGTAAAGTATTGATATTTTATCTTGTTCTCAGAAGCGTATTAAATAAACAATAAAATAAAATAATTAAAAAAAAATGCCAGGCAAAGTAAACAAATGATTAATAAAATAAAATAAAAATTCCATTTGAGAAACCTACTGTCAGTGAACAATTGGTTTAACTTGAAGAAATTATAACAGAAATGTATTACTATTGTGCATTAGAATGTAAAACAGTATTACAGAATTTAATATAAGACAGTATTAAACAATATCACACATTTTTCATCAATGTTTTAATTTAAATAGTAAAACTCTGTTGTGCAGCTCTTTGTTTGCTGTAAAACGAAAGGAATTGTTCAGATTTCATTTGATTACATTTTAAAAGATCTTCTTCTAATCTTGTTGTTAAAGTAAAGGTTTGTTCAAGTTATATGCATATATTTGATTAAAAAAATTATACCATTAATTTATTTTAACTGATAACACGTTTTATTAAATCATAAAACACAGAATTAGATTGTATCCAGAAAAATTGTAGAATCCAGAAAAATTAAGAGGCAACACAGCATTCCTAAAAAATAAGTAACTAAATAAATTCATAGACTCTTTAATATTTAATATTTCATTTAATATTGTCAAACTTTTAATAGACCCTAACAATGTAATTTTATAACAATTTTATTAGTGTTATTAGTTAAATTAGACATCTTTTTTTGATTGATATGAAATTAAACCATCAAAACGGAATTCACAAAAAAAAAAAAAATTCATAGGGCTCTAGGTAAGACAGTACATTTAGATACTCGTAATCATAGACTCATAGTGAGAGTTTAGTATAAGAAAACAGCACTCACAAAAAGCAAAAGCTTAAATTTAAATGATGGTACAATCATCAAAATCATAATTTCTGCTAGAACATTCTGACATATGAGCAGGCCACATAAGATGAGCGTTACATAAGCTGCACACACAGATCTTTCTACAGGCATCATGTGCTGAAGGAATAAAGCACATGAGGCCTAATAAGGGCACTTTGAACTCCCGTTCCTTTCATCCAATATCACATATATGAGGGACAGAAGAGCTGCTAGTGTACAGTATACTGTGCGGCAGGGATTCAGGCCATACAGCAGCTTTGATCAGATCATCCCTGCAATGAGCAACAAACCCAAGGCCACACAAATATACATGAACATGCAGCGGACTGGACACTGTGCTTAAATACTTTCTCAGTGTTTCCAACAGTAAATTATATCGCCACTGAAACTATAGCTAAAGACACACAGTGTAGTCTGATTCCTGATTAAATCAATCACATAAGCCAGTTCATTTGAGTAAATCAGAACCTATATGAATCAATCAATAACTGACTCATTTGCTGAACTACAGGTTATTTCATTACATCAGGCTAGAAATTAACCGAAAACTGATCCTGTGCTGTTCATACATAGATATGGATTTCTATTATTTCTCATTTCAAAATCATTTTGAAAGCATCTTGAAAGCACAAAGCATCTATTTGAGCAACATCTTTATCAAGCCATCTCAAAAAATCCTTTAACCACCCCTTCACGTCATCTACAACCACACATTCACCTGGCCTTTCCTATAAATATTACACAGGACTAAGACTGCATAACATTACAAATATGAGCAACATTTGAGCAGCGAACTAACCTTCTGATCAGCCAGGCACTAAAAGTTTTATCACTTCACATTTATCTTTTGTCATCCCCTCACCGCCTTCAATAAACCCGGAGCAGAACAGTATTCCCAGCGCCTTGAATTCAACCAGCTGTCAGTCAAACTGAGCAAACAGTGGGGGGTGATGGGATAGCGAGACAGCAGTGGAGAAGGAGGGGATGGAAAGCGGCCGTGGACCCTCAGTTGGGCATCTTCTATCCACAAAAACTGCACATTAAAATAGTAAAAAATAAATAAAATATATTTATATATATTTTAAAATATATATTTACATAAATAAATAAATACATTAATTAATTAACGAATTAATTAATTATAATAAATATGTGTAGGCATTGTGGCGCTCGGCCCTGTTTCCATGCTTAATGAGAGTTAAATTATCTACTTACTAAGTGTAACTGAAAGACCGAGCACATTTGGCCCAAAGGGGCGGAAATTTGGCTCTTTGCATCACCTCACACTACAAGCCGATGCATATTTCAGAACTGCATCAAAGCATGGAGCCTTTGAAATAGGTCTATCATTGCATCTTCGCCAAGCACAATGCAATTATGAATTCGGGCTGAGCAACGTGCCGTTTTCTCGCATAATGAAGTGTTTTGTTTTGCATCATGGCCAAAAAAAAAGGTCCAAACAGGATGGCGGAGGGTTGCGCTGTCGATTGTGTGACAGCGTGGCCTATTAGCAGGCATCTACTAATTAACAGTTCTTTAGCGTTTACCACAGCGCAAACGCATTCGTCGGCAGCCTCGTTAGCATCCATTTCCAGCAGTGTGAAAAAGCTCCGAGCTCTTTTGAAATGCTTTGGATTGCACATTAATGATCAAAGGAAACAACCATCGATGACTGCAAAGCATGCTGGGCTGGCTCAAATTATGTCTGATATTATTGTGCATTTGAAAAAAAGCTGAAACATTCATGCGCCGATCGTCTGAAAGAATGCGTCTGAACAACATTGGTGTCTCAGAGCACCTCCTTCAGCACTTTTCCAGGGGACAAAAGATAATTTTGCATGAATCCTTCACATAAATTCTTCGTCACGCATTATTGCACACCGAGGACGACACACATACAGTATATATACGAGCACGTTCCCCCAGACTGCAGTTCAAACACTCACTGCTGATGAAAAAGTCAAGCTCATTATGTATTTGTTGCTGCGTCGCTGTTTCTTTTCCAGACATTAAGACATAGTCGGCTAATGAACAGAAGGAGGGATGTGCATCTTTCTGAAAACTCAACATGACAAAATGTAGTAGGAATGTGCAACACTGCATATTTATAACACTGACTAGGTAGTTGTACTAGTTAGTGTTGTACCAAACTCGTATCGAACCATGACCCCAAAACCGAGGTACGTACCGAACCGTGATTTCTGTGTACCATTACACCCTTAATATATATATATGAAGAGTTAATTTGCAAAAAACGATAAACGCCACTTTAAAAAAAATGAGCTGATTGCTGTGCATTATAAATTGCATAAACTTATTAAACTCAAACTAAAATTAAAATGAAAACTAAATTCAAAATATTTACAGTATAGTACTATAAAGTATAATAGTATATAAATACTAAAATGCCACTAGTTTGTAAACTGATTACTGAACCTGTTTGCACTCAAGCTTTTATTCAACATTGGTTTTTAATAAAAAAAAAAAAACATTATTTCTGGGGAAAAAATAAATAAATGGAGTTATCGGTTTTTGCAAATGAACTCTTAATATATATATATATATATATATATATATTAAGATCAATTGTAATATCTAAGTGAAAGTGAATTTCAAAGTAAAATTTATTGTCACAATTAAAAAAAAATCTCTCTCTCTCTATACATATATATATTTATATTATTATTATTTTGTTAGTTACATTCAGCTACTGTTTTGAAAAAGTAGTTTGCTGCACTACAAGCAACGAGCAAAAAGTAGCTACCCACACAGCTAACTAATACTTGAGCAGGCAATATGTTTCAATGCACATAAAAATTTTAATAATCCAACAGTAGAAAGTATCATTTAATCAGATCTGTATTTTTGCTGGCACAAAAAGAGTGGCTAAAATACTAAAACCGCTAAGAAGAAGATTGAGATAAATCCACTCAGTAACCAACAACCTGACAAACCCAAACATCCCTATACTGTAACTCTGCGTGTATTGTCTTTCTGTTGACCCTGTTCTGTACACTGCAGCTGTTGAGGGAAAAATGCAACATTCCGAAGCACATTGTGTTTTTTCCCCCCATATGTTATTCTCTTTACAGCGACGATGGCCTCTCACACGGCCTCATACAGCTCTGAGATCAGAGACGAGAGCTGCTCTGCTCCTGCACTAACCCTGAAACCAAACCCTCCCTCGGCCACGACAGCCTCCTGCCCCGCTTTTCCCTGCAGAAGCGGCACATGGCACGGAATTGGAAATGCGGCAGAATGCTAAGCGCGTCAGTCGATCCGTGACAATATGCCGGGCTCGGGTCTTTTCAGAAGTGGAGAAGGGCTTTGTCGAGGCAGCCGTCTTAAATGTGGTGATTTAATAGCGGCGTTCTGCTGTGGATCTGCAGTCTGAATAGACTCGCCGCAAACAGACGCCGCCGGTGCTCGCAGGAAAAAGGCGACGGGAGGCGACACAAAAGCCAGTCATTCCCTCAAAACCTCAGGATGGCTTTGAAGGATTATTTGAGCGGCGAAGTGGGGGAGATTTACGCGTGTGTGGGGCGAAGGCCTCCTGCAAATGCTGCATTATTTATGCCTCACTATTTATCCCTCCAAATATATTCCACTCCCGCTGCTGGCTTGCGGCTTTTTGGCCCTAACGTAAACATACGACCGCCCACACGCTCGCTTTTTTGCCCTTCTGACCATTTGAAACCACTGTAAACCCTAATAAGTTGGCAGAACTCAAAACATTTATGGTAATCAGTTGAGCTTTAACAAGCTAAGTTAGTAGAACTTAGAATTTTGTGCTAAACATAAAATTGCGGTTTCAGAATCAGAATCAGAATCAGAAAGAGCTTTATTGCCAAGGCCAAAGTCACATTAATTCAGTAAACAAGGATACGTTACATCGTAACTTCAGTACTTCGAAATTCAATGCCAATCTCTGTGAACCCTGTGGCTATATGATTTTTACTTGAACTTGGACCAATTTTTAAACTTATAGACATTTTTAATGAGGAAAAGAATTTGAAACCTTTGACAATCATTTGTTCCCAACCAGTGATTCAGAGATTCAGTTCGTACCAAATTGCCAAAGTGTTTTGAAATGTTACAAAATTTCAATGGTTTGATCTCTGTGAACTCATGAACCAGGGTCTGTATTATTTTTACCTGACCTTGGATCAGTTTCATAAATTTGTAGACATTTTAATGGCACATTTGTATAATAACAAAAAGAGAATTCGAAACCTTTGTGAATCATTTGGTTCAAACTAGTGATTCAGAGCGTGTATCAAACTGCCAAAGTCACATTATTTTAGTAAACGAAGCTTCGTCACAACATTACTGTTTTTACCTGATCTCGGATCAGTTTTATAAATTTGAAGACATTGTTAATGACACATTTATATAATAAAAAGGAAGAGTTGGAGTTAGGCTAATAGTAGGCCTGATTAACCAAGTTCTCCATAGAACAAAGAAAAAAAGCCCTACATATTATAAAGACCCTTTATATTTAATGGTATAAAATGATTTGTTAATTACATTTAAAACATTACGCATTTGCTATTGGT
The DNA here is from genome assembly GCF_001515605.1 of Sinocyclocheilus anshuiensis. Lineage (NCBI taxonomy): Eukaryota > Metazoa > Chordata > Actinopteri > Cypriniformes > Cyprinidae > Sinocyclocheilus > Sinocyclocheilus anshuiensis. The sequence goes on along the minus strand of NW_015536474.1, from coordinate 126,452 downwards.
TTGAAAAAGGTGTTTTAATGCATGTTTGCTTTCCATGGAACTTTCCATTCTACAAAAGGTTATTTAGATTAAAATTTTTCTAACCAATAAATGGTTAGTTATTATAAGAACTGTTCACTAAAAGGTTATTTGGGAGACCAAAAATAGTTCTTTTATGGCATCACTGAAAAAAAAAACATTTGGAAGCTTTATTTTTAAGAGAGTATGTTAATCATGTGTGAAAAGTTGAAAACACAAAATAATTCTTAGTTTCAACATTTATTCTATCCTTATACAATCTGATGCAAAGCTCGCATCGGGAACTAGAAATCTGCTGCAATTCATTCAGTTTAAGTTTGGCTTAACATAATCAGTTATTGAGTTTGATGAAAGTACAATGCACTTTCAGTAATATTTGAGTGAAATGAACTCACTATTTGCTTTTGTTATCAAATGCAAAAAACGCATTCAGCGAAAAACAGCATGGACGAGTTGAGTTCAATGTGGTCGTATAGGATATAAAGACAGGAGAGGCTGCGGAGAAAATGCAGGAAAAGCAGGGGCGTAAATCAGGCTGCTTTGACAGTGCTACGGATTCCCGCCAGCAGGGAGGCCAGACCGGCAAAGCTCTCTTGGAACGAAAACACTGTTTTTCTTCTCCTGAGCTCTGCTGTAGACGGGGGATTAAGGAATTTCTCGAGCCGCACCGCAGTGAAACAATGGCTTGGCCCACCGCCACCTTGTTTATTGGAATGTCATCGATTGCGGGAGACTGACCTGGAATCACAGAAGAATACAATTACTACACGTGTGAGAGTGACCTTGGTGAACGTCAGCACTAAAGGTCCCAGCTGCGCCGCTCATCGGAGACGTTAATTGGCAAAAGCCACAAGTGAATTTCATAATGAAGCTGCGTCCTAAACATCCACCTGCTTTCCTGCATGTGTGTTTGAGAGCCTCCGGAAAAAGGAAGAAAAAGTCTGGCACGACCAATATCAGTTCTTCCTAATTCACTGAGCATCAGAAACAGTTAGTTTGATCCAGCTCAGATTAATTTCACTGGATTAGCGTCACACACCATACACTAATAGTGTCAGCGCTGTCTGTTTCCTACAGCAGGACAACTGCTATGTACATACACTTATCTTAATTTGAAACTACTCAGGTGTGGCCTCTCCTAAGTAGCTGATAATTATGATTTAATTTGTTCCAATCTTTCCAGTTTTTGCTCCTGGCCTCAATTAATTGAATCAGTTCCATTGAGTAATTATCGTTCAAAGAGCGATCCCCGCTCATCGCCTGCAAGGGTATAGCGGTATCCGTCTGTGTTACAGCGCAGCACGATAAGCCAGAATTCAGTGCTTTCACATAGCAGAAGATAAGCTAACACCCCCAGACATATGATTTCAAAAGCACGCCATTCGCTCAGCGTTGGGTGTATTCACGGAGTTGACACGAGAGGTTTTAGCTATGGTCTGAAGCTCCGGAGCTCTACACAAATCCCTGCGGGCTCAGCGCACCTAGTCCTGCGGCATATGTGATGTTCAGACTCCAGATATTGGTTTAAAACAGCTGTAAAGTTCACCGCTAGTCTGGGGCTGCATCCAAATCCATGTACTTCTACTACCGCTACTTCACAAAAGATAAAAATGCATATTTTGGAGTATGTAACATATCAGTATAACCACAATAAATGTGTGGTTTTGTCATTTTACGAGGAGAAAAATCACTCAGAACACACTGGCAACCATATATCAACGTTGTGGCAACCATCCAGAAACCCTAGCAAAGCATAGCAACATGGTAAAATTCACACAGAACACCTTAGCAACATCTTGGTGGAGACTGTAGCACATGAAACATAACATAAAAATTTTTTTGTACTATACTGGCTATTGATATGGAAAATAAACAATATCGGTCAATAAATAACACATTTATTGACCAATATTGTTTCTTTTCTTGTGTCACGTTATGAGAAGAAAAACAACTCAGAACGCATTGGCAACCATATATCAATGTTGTGGCAAACATCCACAAACCCTAGCAAACACATAGCAACATGTCAGAATTCACCCTGAAAACATTAGCAACCATACAACAAAGCCCTTGGCTAATAATCCATCAACTTGGTTGCGACTTTTGCACATAAAACGTATGAAAAAGTAACATAAAACATTAATATTTTTACTATATTGGTTACTGGTATTCAAAAGAGACAATACTGATATTTAAACGTGTTGTTTTTCTCATTTTATGAGGAGAAAAATCACTAAGCACGCTTTGGCAACCATATATCAACGTTGTAGCAACCACCCAGAACCCCTAGCAAATGCATTACAACATGTTAAAAGTCATCCAGAACACCTTAGCAATGACATACGTAGCTACCACATAGCAATGCTAATAATTTTTTCACATAAAATGTAACCTAAACCATTTATTTCCTATATTGGCTACTAGTATTAAAAAGAAACAATAATAGTAAATAAAATAAAATAAAATAAAACGCTCAGAACGCATTGGCAACCATATATCAATGTTGTGGCAAACATCCACAAACCCTAGCAAACACATAGCAACATGTCAGAATTCACCCTGAAAACATTAGCAACCATACAACAAAGCCCTTGGCTAATAATCCATCAACTTGGTTGCGACTTTTGCACATAAAACGTATGAAAAAGTAACATAAAACATTAATATTTTTACTATATTGGTTACTGGTATTCAAAAGAGACAATACTGATATTTAAACGTGTTGTTTTTCTCATTTTATGAGGAGAAAAATCACTAAGAATGCTTTGGCAACCATATATCAACATTGTAGCAACCACCCAGAACCCCTAGCAAATGCATTACAACATGTTAAAAGTCATCCAGAACACCTTAGCAATGACATATACGTAGCTACCACATAGCAATGCTAATAATTTTTTCACATAAAATGTAACCTAAACCATTTATTTCCTATATTGGCTACTAGTATTAAAAAGAAACAATAATAGTAAATAAAATAAAATAAAATAAAACGCTCAGAACGCATTGGCAACCATATATCAACGTTGTGGCAAACATTCAGAAACCCCAGCAATAACCTGGCTAATAACCTGGCATTGTGATGGTGAGCTGCGCAAATACATTTTAACATAAACCTTTTTTTACTGTCATTTTATGGAGAATAATCTCTCTGAACATAAAACGTATGAAAAAGTAACATAAAACATTAATATTTTTACTATATTGGCTACTGGTATTCAAAAGAGACAATACTGATATTTAAACGTGTTGTTTTTCTCATTTTATGAGGAGAAAAATCACTAAGAATGCTTTGGCAACCATATATCAACATTGTAGCAACCACCCAGAACCCCTAGCAAATGCATTACAACATGTTAAAAGTCATCCAGAACACCTTAGCAATGACATATACGTAGCTACCACATAGCAATGCTAATAATTTTTTCACATAAAATGTAACCTAAACCATTTATTTCCTATATTGGCTACTAGTATTAAAAAGAAACAATAATAGTAAATAAAATAAAATAAAATAAAACGCTCAGAACGCATTGGCAACCATATATCAACGTTGTGGCAAACATTCAGAAACCCCAGCAATAACCTGGCTAATAACCTGGCATTGTGATGGTGAGCTGCGCACATACAGTACATTTTAACATAAACCTTTTTTACTGTCATTTTATGGAGAATAATCTCTCTGAACGCTTTTGCAACTATATATCAACGTTGTGGAAACCTTCCAGAAAACCTCATGCAGGTGACTTCTGTGTGGCAAACACCACTCAATTTTTCCTCAGAAAATTAAATCTAGGTTAACATACTACGATTTGGGACATGATAATCTTGCATTCTATGCAGTTCACGAATTGGGACACGGCCTGAATGTATGGGCCAGGGCTTTGCTGGCGAGGATTGGAAGGTGTTTCACGATTGGCTGTTTAAATGGCTTTCCATATCAGCAGTGTCTAGAGGAGAAGAGCCCTGAGAAGCGAGGGGATGAACGTGGCAGTTTGACCGGCCTGGATCATACGGCGCTTTGCTCTCTGTCATAGCTATGCAGCTCATATGGAAAATACCCACTGTCACAACACATCTGCTTCCAAACGATAAGCCGTGGAGAGTTGGGAAGCGCGGCGGAGCAGAGGAACAGAGGAGCTGCAATGGAAATGGAGAGCCCTGGGGGGTGCAAGCTAGTAATGACCCAAAGAGAGGACACGAGTCCTTGGCCTTAGCCGGCAGCCGCCGCGACAAGGCCAGCCACACTTTATTTGGTTACAAGAGATTAATAGGACTAAGCTGCTCCGCTGGATAAACTGACGCTTCATTGTGAGGGCCGAATTACTGCCGCACATGGATTCTTTATGTATTACTGCCCCGAAGGAAACTCCAAATACTATCACATCGCACAATTCCTCAAGGAGGAGCGTGACAAATCACCCTGGATGCTAATCCTCCTAGAACCACAAAACAACTCGCGCTTATTTACCAATATACTATTAAAAAAAACTCACCATCAGGCTCAGGTATTAGTCAGGGTGTTGCTATGCTGTTTCTAAGGTGTTCTGAGAGTTTTAGCATGTTGCTATGCAGTTTCTAAGGTGTTCTGAGTGTTTTTAGCATGTTGCTATTTAGTTGCTAAGGTTTTCTGGGTGGTTTTTAACATTAGGTGTTTAAGTATTTTTTGCATGTTGTTATGTGGTTGCTAAGGTGTTTTAGCATGTTGCTATGAGGTTGCTAAGGTCTTCAGAGTGTTTTTAGTATGTTGCTATGCAGTGGCTAAGGTGTTCTGTGTGGTTTTTAGCATGTTGCTATGCTGTTGCTAAGGTGTTGAGGAGTGTTTTTCAGCATGCTGCTATGTAGATTTTAGAGTGGTTTTTAGTATGTTTCTATGTGGTTGCTAGGGCATTCTGGATGGTTGCTAGGTGGTTACTTACCAGACCACATCTCCGTGGTCTCAGGTCCCCCTTCAGTGTAAATAGGTTGTAATAACACTTAATATTCCTTAATAATATTGAAGAATCATTTACAAACTGTAGGACGACGTATACACAGTTACTCAAGGGTAGGAGTTTGTTAAAATCATTAACCCTAATATGAGCAAACACCACTAATAAGATGAAGTTTAGCGTGAAAGTCCTGTTTAAAACAGTGGGAAATGAAGGGCACAGGCCGGTACTTGCTAGTAACAAGACAATCTGGCTGGTCATGACATGAAAGCGTGTCTTCATTGGGTCCTGTGAGAGTGTGTCCTGCGGCCTGCCTGAGGGCAGTAACGGCCCTTGCTACTGTCTCTCCTCCCTCACAACTGATAAAACACTTTATCCGGCCACTGAACACAGGCGATACACGCACAACTTCAGCAATCCTTAGATCATGAACACGTCCTCATTTGTGACGCACTGCTACGCTAGTCTAATATCAATCTATAGGTCAGTCTCTGATTACAGCAAATATTAAGAGATTTAAGCAACGCTTAACCTCTTCAAAAGCCTTTAGCATATTTCACTGCAGTTGACTAAGGTGTTTTGAATAGCTTTTAGCATGTTATGCAGATGCTAAAATGTTCCAAATAGCTTTAGCATGTTGCTACGTGGGTGCTAAGGTGAGCGAAGTCACTTTTAGCATGCTATGCTGATGCTAAGATGTTCAAAATAGCTTTTAGCATGTTATAAGATGTTGTTGTCACATGAAAAGATGTAATAAAATATTTACAAAAATGTGAGGGGTGTACTCACTTCTGTGAGATAGATTTAGGATGATGCTATGTGGTTGCTAAGATATTCTGAGTAGCTTTTAACATGCTAGGAGGTCAAAAGGTGTTGTACGTAACCTTTATTATGTTATGCAGATTCTCAAAAAAAATTTCCAAATTCATTTAGCATGTTGCTAATGTGGTAGCGAAGGGGTTTAAGTAACTTTGATCACATTATTCTGAATATAAAATGTTCTAAATAGCTTTAGCATGTTGCTTGCGGCTGCAAAGGTGCTTTGGGTATCTTTTAGCATATGTAGACAATGTTCAAAAAAAGCTTTCACATGTTGTAAAGCGTTTGTTAAGGCATTCGTTTTAGTATGTTTTACTGATACTAAGATGTTCAAAACAGTAGCTTTTACATGTCGTTTGCTTAGTTGTTTTAAGTAGCTTTTTAGCCTATATGGACCTATATGGAGCCTATATTCCAAATAGCTTTATGCAGTTGCTAAGGTGTTTTAACACTTTATGTGGATGCTAAGATGTTGCTTCAGCATGTTTTCTATTCAGTTCTGCTGGGATTTCGCCAATTTTATCGTCTGCTAGGGCAAAAATTGCAAGGACGAGTTACACGTGGAGCAGTTTGTTTAAATCACTAGCACTAAGTATGAGCAACAGTCATAGTGATATTTGCTTTAGCAAGCACCACTAAAGCCACCTAAAGCTTTATCTTCTGTGGATTGTCAGATGAAGAGACCACCAGGGTTTAATTGGGTGTGGTATTGATATTGTTTTACAGGTAATGAATTAAATCATAAACATAACCAGCCCTGCAATGCTTCACTCTCAAATTGTGGCATACAGGGGTGGGGAGCAACTAGATCATGACGTCTCTACTCCACCAAGGGCTTGTGTGGTCTGTCCACAATAAAAACACAGCCCCCTACACGACTTAACGTGGTAACCTCAACCAACAATCACGGTGTGTTTAAACAGCGCTGAGTTTAACGATCCGCTCGAGGAGTGAGCTTCATTATCCCAGCGCTTGCTCGCTGCCATCTGTACTAGAGACATCAAACAAAGCCAAAAGCCCACTCTCCCAACCCCTCCCTTCTAATCCCACAATGCATGGCTCATTCAGAGCCAAGGAAAAGAATGTTAAGAGCCATCATTACCGGCAGATCTCTTGGATTTAATGCGGTGGGGGACGCTTGGAAAAAAGAATGAAGGAGATTTGACTTGTTTTAATCACTACAAGGTACGGGCGACTTTTCTGAAGAGAGTGGTTTGTCAACAATCACAAGATCCGACAGAACAAAGAGTGGTTTATGTCCGGCGAGAGAGCGTTAAATAAATATATATTCTCGCTCTGGCACTGAGAAGGAGTCTTAAGAGAGGCTCAACGCTCGTAAACGAATGCTGCATTCATATTAAATGAGTAAACAGCCATCATTACCGGCAGATCTCTTGGATTTAATGCGGTGGGGGACGCTTGGAAAAAAGAATGAAGGAGATTTGACTTGTTTTAATCACTACAAGGTACGGGCGACTTTTCTGAAGAGAGTGGTTTGTCAACAATCACAAGATCCGACAGAACAAAGAGTGGTTTATGTCCGGCGAGAGAGCGTTAAACAAATATATATTCTCGCTCTGGCACTGAGAAGGAGTCTTAAGAGAGGCTCAACGCTCGTAAACGAATGTTGCATTCATATTAAATGAGTAAACGTGCTCTAGCGCAGCTTTGAGATTGCAATGCACTGCGCTTCCCGCAGAGAGTCGGATATTCAAACTTCATCAAGACATTTCTTCTGCAACTTTTTTTGCATTATGATTTCATGAAATCTGCACTCTGTATTACATTCAGCATTGCTGAATGTTAAAATGCGTCTAAAACTGCACCTTAGCAACATGTTAAATGAATTTAGAATATCTTAACATCTACGTAACATATTAAATGCTACCTAAAACACCTTAGACACTCCATAGCAATGTGATAAAGCTATTTGCAACATCTTAGCATCCACCTAGCATGTTAAAAGTTGCTCAGAACACCTTAGCAACCATATAGCAACATCCTAACATCCTTTTTGGAACATGTTACCATCTGCATAACATGCTAAAATCTATTCAGAACACCTTAGAAAATGCATATCAATATGTTATTAGCATCCTAATAACATGCTTTTAATAATAGCACCTAGCATGCTAAAAGCGACTCAGAACACTTTAACAACCACACAGCAACATCCTAAATCTATTTGGAACATCTTATCATCTGCATAATATGCTAAAAGCTATTTTAAAATGCCTTACCAAATGCATAGCAACTTGCTAAAGCTATATGCAACATCTAAACATCTGCATAACAAGTTAAAAGCTACTTAAAACACATAAACAAGCTTATAGCAACATGCTAGAGCTATTCGGGACATCTTAACATCCGTATAAAAGGTTAACAGCTACTTAAAATACCTGTTAGAACTATTTAGAACATCTTACCATCTGCATAACATGTAAAGCTATTTAAAATGCCTTAACAAATGCATAACAACATGTTAAAGCTATAGGTATGCAACATCTTAACATCTACAAAAGTTAAAAGCTACTTAAACACACCTTGACAAGCTCATAGCAACATACTAAAGCTATTTGGAGCATAATGTCTGTAAAAAAAGGCTAACAGCTATTTAAAATACCCGCTAAAGCTATTTGCAACATCTTAGCATCTGCATAACAAGCTAAACGCTATTTAAAACACATCAACAAGCTTATAGCAACATGCTAGAGCTATTCGGGACATCTTAACATCCATATAAAAGGTTTACAGCTACTTAAAATACCTGTTAGAGCTATTTAGAACATCTTACCATCTGCATAACATGTAAAGCTATTTAAAATGCCTTAACAAATGAATAGCAACATGTTAAAGCTATAGGTATGCAACATCTTAACATCTACACAAGTTAAAAGCTACTTAAACACACCTTGACAAGCTCATAGCAACATGCTAAAGCTATTTGGAACATAAATGTCTGTAAAAGGCTAACAGCTACTTAAAATACCTGCTAAAGCTATTTGCAACATCTTAGCATCTGTATAACGAGCTGAAAGATACTTAAAACACATTAACAACCTTATAGCAACATGCTAAAGCTATTTGGGACACGTCCAACTAACATGCTCAAAGCTACTCAGAACACCTTAGTAACCATATATCAATGTCCTAAAATTATTTGGAACATTTACCATTTTTGCATAACATGCTAAAAGCAATTCAGAACACCTTAACAAATGCATAACAACATGCTAAAGCTATTTTCAACATCGTAGCATGTGCATTACAAGCTAAAATTACGACTAAAACACCTTAGCAGCCTCATAGCCACAAGCTACTTTAAACATCTTAACATCAGAATAACATGTTAAAAGCTACTCGGATCACTTTAGCTTCCACATAGAATGTTACAGCTATTTTTGGACCATCTTAGCATCTTTATAACATGCTAAAAGCTTCTTTAAACACCTTCGTCAACTGCACTGCAATATGCTAAAGGATCCCTGCAATATGCAGCTCAGGTCCCTGTGGTTTGGCATTGCGACGCTTGTAGACTCACGCTGGCTGTTAGCGCAACAGACGTGATGGGACGCTGCCAGACATGCTGTGACAAGTCATTTGTCGTAGTTAATAATTCATATAGGCATGTTAGCACCCCAGTTGCACGCGTGTGTATTAGAAAAGGCGGCTGTATTGACAGCATGCAATTTTAATGTGCTCTGAATGACTGGACTAAAGAACAAGGACGGGCGAGATGATAAAATAAAAATCTGCGTTTTTTTTGGATGCATAAACGAATCGTGATTTAATTATTGATTACTCGTGAACTATATTGCAAAATCATGCATGCGCTGGTTCAGTCGTGCTAACGCAGCGCTCTCAAAGATGATGGATGCTTTGGCCGATTTGTTGCACGTGCAATTGCGACCTCCGTGACCCCATAAATCCTCATCACTGTGGGATAGAATGGTGGTAAGGAAAATGCAATGCAGTGCAAATGATTTTCGGCCAGATTTCTCCATATCAGACGCATTTCCCTGGGTGCATGTGGAAAATAAGAGCAACGGCCTCTTGGAGCGCAGCAACAGGAGAGCGGCCGCTGTGGCGTGTGAAGAGGTCTGCTGTAAGACGCCTCCAGACACTGGAGCTTATTATTTGGACTGGCACAGGCTGCTCCAGCTAATTTCAGCTGACATGAGAAGGCCCGAGCAACTCCAGGAGGTCCTTTACCCTTCACACACACTCATAAACAAGCACCAACACACACACGCACACTGGTAACAGTAACAGCGCTATAAAGGCCAGGAGTCCAGCTCAGTGGAGAATTGCTTTCTCTAAGAGATGGGCTCCTGTCAGCTGCCATACAAAAATACACAAGAGTTCTCTTCCAAACACTAGTGAGCTGCCTACCTAGACAGCATTTTCAAGCATAATAGGTGCACTACTGATGGAAAAACTGTTCAAATCAGTAGGCAAAAAAAAATAAAAAATACTCTGTGTGCTTTCTAAAATATGGAGTTTGGTTATATATAATATAAAGCAAAATCACATGTATCCTTCATCAGCATCCCAGAACTTTATAATATTTTTTTTCCCATATTAATATTTTTAGAGATTAAAAAAGATGTCATCTGTCACCATTTTTAATACAGTGCATGTCCAATAATATATTAAATGGCTGAAGTGGAGGTGAGGAAAACATATAAATATATTTTAACCAGTACTGGAAACAGCTAAATAAATAAATAAATAAATATGCTATATTAATTGTGAAAAATAAGTCCTTACAATAGATGAAAGACCTCTTGAAAAATGCATTGAAAAGTCCTTGAAAAATTAAGAAAAAAAATTGCTTAGAAAAATAAAGAGTAAAAAAGAAAAATAAACAGTTTTGCCTCTGAATTAAATGCATGTTGTTTTAAAAATGTTTATATATTTTTACATCAGAAATGATGAATACATTTTTTGTGCTAAACATATTAAATGTGTTTAAACATGAAATATAATTGGCATATGTAATATAGCACGCAAGTCATATGTACTACTTTCATGATGCATTTACAGTGCTAAATAATATAATGTCAAAAGTATCTATTTTATCGTTTTAAATGAGCGCTGAATGACTTCAAAAGTAATCGAAAGTTAAAAATATTCTGAAACAAAAATCTTCAATCCTAAATGTATCAAATATTAATCAAAACTGACTAATTAAAAAATCATTAAAAAGAGAAATATATGAAAAAATTATAAATGAAACAAAAAAATATATAAAGAATTGAATAAAAAATGAATAAATACATAGAGTTCTTTACTAGGTAGCTGCTTGCCAGCTCACTAGGGTTTTGAAAGGATCTAGTATTCTCTAGTCCTCTCTGCCCCGACATAACAAACATGAAGGATATTTTACTAAACAAGACTGAATCCCTCCTTGTGTGCTGTTATTTTCAAGGTCTGTCTTCAATACAGGTTTCAGGCAGCATTCGACTATAAAACTCTCTCTGTGTGGAATAAAGCCTCTCCTGCAATATTCCCACCTCTGATCCGCCGTGTTCGCTTTAATGCTCCTCCACATAATCACGTTTCAAACCATCTCCACTCCTCAAATTGAATTCTAATAGGCAGACAATGACCATGACATCGGAATTTGCAGGAGAGATCACACGTAATCCAACATCTAAATTAAACCCAAATTGGAGGGCCGTTAGTCATTTGCGCAGTGCATTAATAATAATATAAAAAAGGAGGGTAGACGTGAATCTGGATTGAGCCGGTGGAGCAGTTTGATTCCTCATCTGGTGTCATTACCGGCGCGTTTCATCTGGACGGCGTGACAAACGCCCCACTGTTTCTGCGGCTCTCATCGCCACATGACCAGCCTGCAGAGAAGCACACAGCCTGAGTAAACAGCATTTCCCTGTTTCTCTGATCGCTTCTGTGGCGTCCTCGCAGCAAAACAGCATTTTCATATCAATATTTTGCCTTGTTTTCCAGTAAAAACATCCAAACATCTTTAAAATTCTGAGCAGTTGAGAGGAAGACTTATTTTTAAAGGATATATCTTGAATAAAGTTTATTTTTCCTACCCAGTTTGCAAGTATTTCTTCTTGTTTTAAGTTCATTAAATTTAGGGAAGCTGTTATGCCTAAAATAAGAAAGAAAAAAAAAATCGGCCATCTGGGTAAGAAAAATAAACAGTTTTGCCTCTTAAGTAAAGGCATGTTTTTTTTTAAAGAATGTTTACATATTTTCATGTCAGAAATACAGAAAGTCATAAGCAAATGACATAAACAGCATGATAAAATATCTATTAAATAAGATACTATATATAATATAGCATGCAAATTCATTGGACTACTTTTTATGGTGCTAAATAAAGTAATATAACATAATAATATAACATATTATAAAAATGTCCTAAATAAAAACAATATAATATAGCACACAAGTCATATGGGCTGTTTTATGTGAATATGTGCTACTTTTATAGTGCATAATAAATATAATATAATATAATTAATATAATATAATATTTTAAAATATTTTTTGTTTGTATCACTCATTTTAAGCTTGTTTTAAACTTGAACATCATTAAATTTAGGGATGTTTAGGCCTAAAAAATCTGCCATCTGTGTCAGAAAAATATTTTATCTCTCAAGAATTATATATTATTTTAATTGCATGTTGTTTTAAGAATGTTTTGATATTCATTTTCTCCTCCAACTTCAAAATCATCGAAAAGCACCGACCCAGTGTTTACAAAGTGAACGTGCAAGGAGGGCCAAACCAATGATGTAGGACGATTTTGAAGTTGGAGGAGAAAAGTGTTGGGAGTTTTTAGACATACCCTGTCTTGAACCGTTGTACACAGACAGAGTACGCATGTGCCTCGCAGAGCTAGACAAGACGAGCATTTGTGGTTAAAAAATGTGTAACGTTAATTTCGATCGTTTCGCTAGATAAGACCCTTATTCCTTGGCTCTGAGCACCACTGAGTAGTCCACTATATGGAGAAGAATACGGGAATATTTTCCTCAAAAACCTTAAATTCTTTGTAACTGAAGAAAGAGAGACATGAACATCTTGGATGACATGGGGGTGAGTAAATTATCAGGAATTTTTTTTTATTCTGATAGTGGAGTAATTCTTTTAAAAACTGTTGCTGTCATGTACTCTGTACTGTAGCATGCAAAATACGTATTTAGTTGTGTGTGTTGTGTTCGCTCCGCGCAGCTTGTAGATATCCGGCTAACCGGCTAACAGCAATCAGTTCGCTCGCAATTGTCTAGATATGTGTCGATGAATAGTGAATGTTTGTCATTGTTATTACTTGGAGTTCTGATAAGCTCGCAATTGTCTAGAAATGTGTCGATGAATAGTGAATATTTGTTGTTGTTATTACTTGGAGTTCTGATAAAGAATAGAGCAATATGTTGGTGTACAAACTGCAGTGCTTTATCAATACGTTTCTGCATTGGGCTAACACATATACCATGGCTGTTTGGGTGTTTACCATCGAGCTGTGGGCTAAGTAATGGTGATGGGCGTTCCGTTATTGATATGCGCTGTACGCAGTAGACCAATCACAACAGACTGGGTCATCAGACCAATCACCGCAGTTTAGCGTTACGCAAAGGAGGGGTTTGTAAAAATTAATCGTTGAGCGAACCGTTTGGGAGTCGTTGAGCAAAAAAGTATAAATGTATAAAAATAAATGCATATTATAAGACAATGAAAGTGTTTTTTGACCTTGCATGCATGTCAACCTGTTGTTGGGGACTCCCAAAACCAAAATATGAACCTTTCATAACCCATAATAGGGGCACTTTAAAGTATTGTCTCTCTGGAGTGGTGGGGCGACTTCTCTCCTGCATTTAGCTGAACAAAAGAATGTTATTTGCTAGTCTATCAGCACTCAGTGTGGGTTTTCATCATGCTATTGGCCCCGTCTCCCACTGAGAGGAGCATTTATCCATGGCAAGACCAATCAAATGCCCCCTGTAGCGTCTAATCCTGCCCTGATCCCCAAATGAGACTTGTTAAAGGTAGCAGAATGAAAACACAACAAAAGGAATGATGCCAGACCCTCCCTTCCCTCCAGTCTCCACCGGCTGCACTTCCTGGTCCACTGCTCTCTCACGTGCCATTCTTCCTGTCTCCCTGACCTTGACCCGATTCTCCTACAATCCTATTCACTTCAGTTTCTCTTTCTCTGACACTTTCTGTCCCATCAGCTTCATTCACCCCTTCAGTTTTTACATGAACGAGTCTTTAAAGGAATAATTCACCCAGAAATTCACATTCGGTTAATATTTACTCTCATGTCGTTCCAAATCTGTGACTTTTTCTTCTGTGGAACACAACAGGAGAAATATTATGCATGTATACAATGTATGGAAGATTTTCAGTAACAAGTGAGTTAAATTTGGATTTTTTTCCCTCACACAAATGCTAGAATAGAATAGAATAGAATAGAATAGAATAGAATAGAATAGGAGGAGAGGAGATGAGAGGGGCAGAGGAGAGGCAGAGCGGAGGAGAGGAGATGAGAGGGGCAGAGGAGAGGCAGAGAGGAGGGGCAGAGAGGAGGAGAGGAGAGGAGAGGCAGAGCGGAGGAGAGGAGATGAGAGGGGCAGAGGAGAGGCAGAGCGGAGGAGAGGAGAGGAGAGGAGGTTACATTTGAGTGAATGATTCAATGATTGTATAATTCTTGAATTAATCTGTTTAAACAAATCAGTTGAATGAATGATTCAGTGAGTCTCTCATAAAGACTAAGTTACTAAGTTAACAGTGTGACTTGAAGAGACTAAAAAACATCATGAAAGAAACACAAAATGAAAAAAAAGATGCCAGTCGTTTCTCCTTTTGTGTTTAGTGATATACATTTTTTTGTGTTTAGTTATACAGTTTTAGAATAATGTGATGAAAGAGTTATTTTTGGGTGAAATATTCCTTTAACATGGTCAAATTAGCTTTCTCATTGCATTGGTTTTCCCTCTTTTGCATTCTTGCATATTCTCTCTTTCTCTCATTCTTCTCCAGGGCAGAATAAGATGCCGGAGCAGTGTATTCTGTAAAAAAAAAGCTCCATATTCCCGTTTCATTCCCTCTGCATAATTACCTCCCTTCCCTCCAGAGAGATGCAAGAAAGGAGGCCACCGGTTGGGGGAAACCTTCCTCCAGCCTCCAGCGGGTGGCCCTCATTCACCAGCAGCGACCGTGGGGTTAACAGAACAGCCTGGGCCGAAAGGCAGGACTCGCTTCTCCAGAGACTTGGCACAAGTACGATCAGCCACCTAAAAATAGTCAGACTTCTCGTTCTCTCATTCTGCTTTTCTCATCAGCCCTACGGCCTGACGTTCCCTCTTCAGAAGCAGCGTTTGAGCAGCGGTACCTGCAGAAACATGAGAACAGCGGCTCTACGAGCGTAATTGTTTTCACCACATCTGCAGAAGCAGTCAGTTTCGCCGGCCGTGTTTTGAGAGGCACGTGACGAGCGCTGACCGATTTCCCATGATGCCGCTGGAATTATTTGTATGTTTGCTCTATTTTTACAAAAAAATCACATACATTTACTCAACAGAGAATCTGTTTTTAATGATAATAGTTGGTACATGATGACATACGCTTCTGTAAAAGCCACACATATGTTGTACATACTACATTACATTGTCGTTTGTCTATTTTTTATTTATATATCTATTTTAAATATATATATTCTGAATTCATTTTCAGAAGGGTTTGTTAATATATCAGTCCCCTGATAAATATTTAACATTTTATTCCTAAAACATGTTGAAAGTCTGTCTATGCAAATTAGTGCATATTAATAAAAAAAATTGTCTCATTTGTATATTTAAACATAGCATTTCAGAAAACCTGTGATACAAGACATATACAACTGTGTAAGTATGACGATATATATTAATCGATGTCTTGCCTTAAATTCGTTATTGCTTCAAATCAAAGTTTGTGATGTTGTGATTCATCTCTGTTCAAGGTTTTGAACTCTGCATTTAAAGGATTTTATAAAATCCCTATGGAGCAAATGAATGGGAAAAACATTTCCAAGGCTGTTGAAAAACTACCATTGCGTCCTATACCCTACACGCACAGCCTCCGACGCTTCCCAAGACAAATTTTATTATTCTAGCCGATAATGAAGCACATTTGGTCTGGCATCGATATGCAGGGCACAGACTCCCGGATCCCCACAGACGTAATGATACTAGAGAATGACACGCTCTTGAAACCCCATCAAGGTCACTTTCACTGCTATAAACGTTCAATACCAACAAGTCACGACCAATCTTGTATATTCACTGTAATTAAACATTCAATTCCAGAAGGAGGACAGCAGTCAAATCCCTTAACAAACGACTTAGCCGCAATCAAACTAGCACACTAGCACTGTGAAAAGGTGGTGTTTTTAGTCATTACTGTTGGTAATACTTGAATATTCTTTGAAACAGTGTTGAAGAAGGCTACGTACGTTAAAATTCAAGCTACAAACTACTAAAGTACAGTCAATTTAACCTTTTACAAAAGTAGCTAGCTACCCTACAACCAAAAAAAGAGCTAAATTAATCTGGCACAAAAACAACATATTAGTTAGCATGATAGTATCAAACATACACATCACCCACATTTATCGATGCATGTGTGAACCCAAAACATAAGTATCAAACAATATTCTTTAACTAAATATTTGAATACAAAACCTGAATGAGTGATGATTCAAATGAATCAGTGAATAATTCCTGGAACTGGTGTATGAAAATGAACTGTCTGCAACGTTGTGTAGACAAAATAATGTGAAAGCAATGAAAAATATGGTAGTTGTTGGCAATTTAAATCTAGTTAGAAAATTTACACACTGCAAAAAAAGATTTTCTTAGTATTTTGTCCAGTACAAATATCTAAACAAACTTCTGAAAATATATCCAAATTGAGTGGGTTTGTGCTTAAAACAAGAAAATAACGGCCAATAGGGGAAAAATGCTGAATTTAATTTAAATCTTTTTACCGCATTGAGAGATTTTTTTTTTCTTGTTTCCCTTGTTTTAAGCATAAACTAACCTGGTTCATGCTTAAAAAAAAGAAAAGAATATCTGCCAATGGGGAAAGAAAATGAAAACTGGAAAACATGAATATTTTTTCTTACCACATTAACAGATATTTTTACTGTTGTCCTAAGCATAAACTCACTTAATGCTGATAATTTTTTTATGCGTAAAATAAGAAAAATAAACTTAATTTAAATGGAAACCAAGTTTTTTGTTACTGTTGTTGCTGTTTTAAGCATAAACTCACTTAATTTTGATAATTTGTATGTGTTAAACAAGAAAAAAAAACTGTGGCAATAGGATAAGAAAAATATACTTAACTTAAAGGGAAACCAAGATTTTCTATCGCATTGACAGATTTTTTTTTTCTGTTTTGTGCATAAACATACTTAATTTACATACCATTATGTAATTATGTAATACAAATACATGAAGTCATTTTGCTTCTGAAGTAAATGTATCTTGATTGATATTTTAGATATTTGTAATGGAAAACAAGACAAAAATACTAAGAGAAGTAAGAAAGAGAATATGTAAATACTATAGCACATGAATATGGTAATCATACAGTAAGGGGAACCATGTACACTGTCTTATCTGACAGTGGAGTATGGCGCTGCAGGCCTTCCCATGCTTCATCTAACTCTTGTTTCTCCAGAGGATTGGCTTTCCTCTCGCACCCGCAGCCTGGCTCCCGTTAGCCCCGCGCCGCAAGCCTAACTCCACCCTTACCCACAAACGGAACGAGTAAATATCGCTCCTCTGGCTCCTAAAATGTCCACAGACCTTTAATTATATGCCCACCTCTTTCCCAGCATTCCCAGCATAAAAGGCGGCGCGGCTGATGTGGTCGGCAGTCCTTTAATGCGGCCCGTATTTAATGGCTCGGTTTGAAATTCCACCGTGGACTGGATCAGGGAGGGAGACGTGACGTCTGACTGCCATGGTAACATAACTGATATGTTTACCTGCTGTATTGACGGACGTATCGAGTCGCGCGATCTGCCGAGAGGAGTCCTCGACAGATCCTATTTACTGTAGCCGCAGACGCTAGGTTAAACAGCGCACTGATAGGAGTGTTGACACAGATGCACTCATGTTGACAGATGTTCTTCAGAGTCAAAGCAGTGGACGACAAACTACACTTCATGTGAGGTCTGACGCTCGTGTGGCTTTAAAGAGACGGTTCACCCAAAAATGAAAATTATGTAATCGTTTACTCACCCTCAAGTTGATCCAAACCTGTGTGAGTTTCTGTCTTCTGCAGAAGACAAAAGAAGATATGTTGCTAACCAAAAAGCTGACGGTAGCCATTGACTTCCACAGTATTCTTTCCATACTATGGAAGTCAATGGCTACCGGCAACTGTTTGGTTACCAACATCTTTCAAAATATTTTCTTTTGTGTTCAAATGCTGAAAGAAACTCATACAGGTTTGGAACAACTTGAGGGTGAGTAACTGACGAGGGCATTTCCATTTTTGTGTGAACTCCATCTTTAAATTACTGGAATATTTTAGGTTCAAAACATTTAAGTGCATTTGGTTGCTTAATTATCATAGCAAAAATCGATTAGCACAGACAATGTTCTCAATTTATTGTTAAACAAACAAACTAAAAAATGTGGTTATAGTAAGACACTTATTAAGGAAGTTAAGGTTGGTCAACAAAAGGTTGGTCTGTTGGTCACAATGAGCCTCTTTCATGAAACACAAGCAGTTCAAAAATCGTTCAGAAATCAGTTTTTTAACGCAAACTTATACTGAATTGCAGTAAGAATGAATTGATGCAAAGTTTACACAGAAATTACCTCTTCTTGTGTTTTTTGTCATCGTTATTATTACATTTAAAACTGAAACAAATTAAAACCATTAAAAAAAAAATGTTTGTTACTTGAAATACAATAAACAGTGTACTAAAATTAATGAAATACAAATACTATATACATACCTGACAAAAACTGATTTTGATTATTAATAAAAACTAGTCTCAGTGATGCTAAAATAACACTGATTTATGTTATATTCTTTAACAATACTGAAAATTAATACTGAAATTAAACTGGTACAAAAATACAAGAAAAAAAAGAAAACAGACTTTCAAAGAGCAATAATGTTGATGAAATAGAAGTTCATTCAGCAGTTCTAAAATAATTTAGACAACAAAAACATACTTTAGCTTAAAAAGTGATTTAGCCTTATTTATTTCTGTTGCAAATGTATTACTCTAAGTGCAACTTTTGAATCAAAATTCACTTGTGTGGTAATTCACAGCAGTGCTTGTAAGCACCCGTCCCTCCTACATTTCAGAGCTGAGAAAGAGCAGAGGGCGTGTGGGAAAGCAGTGAAAACACACTGTTGGAATGGCCAGAACTGTTTGGGGATTCAGCAGAGTCCAGCGGTGTTTGAAGCTAGCGGCTGGCCGGGGCCCGGCACTCGTGCACCTGTGCTTTAGGGGGCACGGGACCCCACGGAGCTCATACTTAACCGCTCCCTGTCTGGGGACGCTGGCCTTTTAAAGATCTGAGCTCGGACAACATGAAAGAGCAGAACCTCTGCTGAGATCTCCCTAGAGCACAACCAGACAATGAGACACAGACTGAAACACAGAATAAAAGAAAAGATGGGACAGGATGGGGCTTACGTTACTCGCCTGCAGATACTTTCATAAGAAAAAAAAAAGAATATTTTTACATATTCAAAAGAAAATGTGAGGACTGTTCGACTGTTCAAAAGTTGCTACCACAATGCAGTTGCTATGGTTTTTCAGGGCACTGCTATGTGGTTGCTACAGTGTTTTGAGGACATATTGTTGCTACTTTGATATTCTAGGTGGATGCTGGGATGTTGTGAGTATTCAATGTGTTTTAAAGTGGTTGCTAAGTCATTCTAAGTTGTTTTTAATGTGTTGCAATGCAATTACTAGGGTGTTAAGGGTCCTTTAGCTTATTACTTGTTGCTAGGGTGATCTGAGTGCATATGGTTGCTACTATGATATTCAAAATTGTCTCTAGGGTGTTGCTACATGGTTTCTAGGGTGTGGCTAAGTGGTCGCTAGAGAGTTGTTACTTTTCAGTGTTTCTATGTGGTTGGTAAAGGGCCCAGGGTGGTTTCTAAGGTGTTGCTAGGTGGTTGCTAGAGTTTTCTGAGTGTATATGATTGATATGATGTTCTAGGTGGTTTCTAGGGTGTTGCTAGGTGATTGCTAGGGTGTTGTGACTCTTTAGTGTGTTTCTATGTGGTTGTTAAAGGGCCAAGGGTGGCTTCTAGGGCATTGCTAGGTGCTTGTTAATGTGTTCTAAGTGCATATGACTGACATAATTATGTTCTAGGTGGCTTCAAGGGCGTTGCTAGGTGGTTGCTAAGGTGTTATGTTGAGTTGTTTTTAATGTTTTGTAATGCAGTTACTAGGGTGTTAAATGTCATTTAGCTCGTTACTGGATGCTAGGGTGGTTTGACGGCATATTGTTGCTACTATGGTATTCAAAGAGATCTCTAAGGCATTGCTAGGTGGTTGTTATGGTGTTCTGAGTGCACATGGTTACTACTATAATGTTCTAGATGGTTGCTACAGTTTTGTAACTTTTCAGTGTGTTTCTGTGTGGTTGGTAAAGAGCCATGGGTTGTCTCTAGGGCGTTGCTAGGTGGTTGATAGGGTGATCTGAGTGCATATGATTAATATAATGATGTTCTAAATGGTTTCTAGGGTGTTGCTAGGTGTTCGCTAAGGTGTTGTGACTTTTCGGCATGTTTCCATGTGGTTGGTAAAGGGCTATAAATTGTTTCCAGGGTGTTGCTAAGGCATTCTGAGTTGTTTTTAATGTGTTGCAGTGCAGTTACTAAGGTGCTAAGAGTTCTTTAGCTCATTGCTATGTGGTTGCTAGGGTGATCTGAGTGCATATGGTTGCTACTATGATATTAAAAGTGGTCTCAAGGGCATTGCTAGGTGGTTGTTAGGGTGTTCTGAGTCCATATAATTGATACAATGATGTATTAGGCAGTTTCTAGGGAGTTGCTAGGTGGTTGTTAGGGTGTTCTGCGTGCATATAATTGATACGGTGGTGTTCTAAGTGGTTTCTAGGATGTTGGTAGGTGGTCACTAGGGAGTTGTGACTTTTCAGTGTGTTTCTATGTGGTTGCTAAAGGCCTTGGGCTGTTTCCAGGGCATTCAGAGTTTGTTATGTGTTGCTAAGGTGTTCAGAGTGCTTTGGCTCATTGCTGTGTGGTTGCTATGGTGTTTTGAGTGTATATGGCTGCTTGTATGATATTCTAGGTAGTTCCTAGGGTGTTGCTAGGTAGTTGCTAGGGTGTTCATAGCAAGGTTGTCATTAGTGGTTTTTCAGCACGTTGCTATACAGTTGCTAGGATATTCTGGGTGGTTGATAGGTGGGTGCTTACAACCCCAAGTCTTGTTCAAATTACTAACTCGTAACAGTAGAACTGAAAGCAGAATAAAATGGAACAATCGTGAGACAGGATGAAATTTATATTACTCGTCTGCAGATATTATCATAGCAGAAAAATCTACAAAGTGATTTCCATGAAATTAGCAAGCTGAAATGTATCTCCAGGCTCTAAGCAGCCTCTGCTCCCTATCACAGACTGAGGCTGAACCAAATTGAAATGACAAGACCCGTCCCGAATGGTGTCTGGAGAAACGAGACAGACTGTTAAGAAAAGTAAACCTCACGGAAAATGTTTCATAACACAGCTGCCATTTCGATTAAGTCAAAACTGCAGCATGTAAGATAGCTATAATAGTGAACTTCCTCTGCAGTGACGTACTTAATTACGCTCAGATCTGGTCTTAAGACAGCATTTGAAAAATACCCAAACTACAGTGATGTGAGCCCGTTCCCCATTAAATCATGTTCTGCAAAAGCTGGGCTCTGCTCTACATTCGTGGAGGGAGAAACTGGGACACCTACAGTGCTATCGGAGCAGACTTAGCGCAAAAGATGCTGGGTAATCGACACAACTGCAGCCTGGGTTAAACAGGACAAAGGTACCGTGCATTAAAGAGGTCATAATCGACACTATTCCAGCATTTTATTTTGAAGTACACTTATAAAACAGACATAATTTGTTTTTTCCTCACTATTTTCCACCTTCTTTTTGAGTTTATGACTTCAATATGCAAATAATGAATGAATAAAAACATCTGTTATGATTGGCTAACCTTTGCTACCAAAATGCTGTTGCTAAACCTTTGGGTTACGAGTCCGACTCTCGAACCATTAGGCCACGACTCCCATGGAACTAGAGGTCGAGCGATAGTGGATTTTTACCGATACCGATAGCTAGGTTGGACCACACTGGCCAATGCCGATTAATCAATCAATAGTTTTTAAAATGGATACTGAACAAAAACTAAAATAGTGCTTTACTATTTAAATTTTTTAAAAAATGAATAAAAATATTACTATAAATGATTATACTGATTATTAAAGTTAGTTCATAGTTCATTAACTAATGTTAATAGAAGAAACTTTACAATTTTAAAATGTGTTAGTAATAGTAAATGTTTAAATTAACACACTGACAAGGAACAATACTTATGCAGCTTTCAATAATCTTAATGTTACAAATGAACTCTTATTGTAAAGTGTTCCCATTTCAACAGTGGTGCTTAAAGATGGCCTACACAAAAACCATAGCATTGAAATGACATACATATGGATATTGTATGTATACCACACACTTTATTTGCTTCTATTTTAGAACACTTGATGATTATCTTCAATAATCTTCTTAAGGTTTAAGGGCAAAGGTTTACTTCAAGAGTGAACAAAGTGGCATAGATGAGTTTGAAGTTTGGTGTTTAAAAAAATGCACAATACACAATTTTACAGCCAAGGTTAAAGTCATTATGTACATTAACAACGATCTGGGACAAATATAATGCAATTTAAAGGCACAATATGTAAGTTTTTTTATTAAAATATCCAAAAACCACTAGAACAGTGTTATATATTTTGCTGACTTGTGTACTTACATTATCCCAAATGTTTCGAAGAATGTTTTAATCCAGAGAAATAAGCCATTTTAACTAGTGACATGGAGCGTGTCCATAGTGTCATTGTGTCGCCTGCCAATGACGTCATAACCCCTCGATTTCTGGTTTTGTTTTGTAGAAAACATGGAAACACCAAAGACGCTTTAATATGTTGTAGGTTTTAATAGACCGGTGACGACCGCACAGAGTAGCATTATAACAGAACTTTCAAACATACAGTATCTACTATGATAAAACAGCGCTGCTTTACCCCACATACGCATGACCGGAAGGAGCGGATGCGGTCGACTGTGGCATAATAAAAGCTCCGCGAGCCGTGTGTCACGCTCGTTCAGCGGCCTCGTTTTGCTTCGATGGCTTTCAGCCTCACCCTGCTTCATTCTACTACGTTAATAAATCATTAGCTCATCCATGAATATAATTTCGAGTCCCGTCGGATTGCATCGGCTGTGAGGATGAAGATGACAACTCCCATGACTCCACACTCAGTCACGGCGTCATCAAACTACGCCTTTAGCCGGATTATTGTTTGGATGTTTGGATCACACTGTAAATAAACTGCACTTGGGCTCTTCACTACGCTCGCCTTCAGTGGATTGATTCGTTACAGGTGCATTCGCACGGGATAAGCGAAGCCTGTGATTTTACTCGAATTTACTGACTTGTCTCCCGGATACCCGGATGTCAAGGCTTTGAGAGTCCCGTTCTATGGTCCAGATGGATTTAAAAAAAAGAAATTAATATATTTTCGTGCGCTGTGTCATTTACATTTCACCAGGTTAAAATAATATCTCAAGCTTTATGCTTGATTTATTTGTAACACATTAACCTCAAAACCTTCTCAGCTTTCTCTTTCTGCAAATTGTATGGTGTAGCGATATGATGACAGCACACAAAATACTATCAAACACTCCAATGCAGCTCCATTCTTAGCGAAAGATGGATAAAAAGGTGCACAGCAAACAAAAACCTCGAAAAATGATATGCGACCCGCCAAATGCTGGCCGAATCACAGAGATGTCGATTCGCACGGGACTAATATTATCACAGGACCTGGGTGTTCGGCGAAATATGGTAGGTCATTTGCGGGGGAATTTTTACTTTACAAATTACAGACATGGCCGATTCGCACGGGATTAAGATCACAGACAACCTCCGCAATTATTACAAATGACTGGAGGTCACCAGGTAATACTAATCCCGTGCGAATAGGGCTTTTGTCTGTTTGTTTATTTTGAATACGCGTCCTCTAGCGGTGAAAATTACATATTGTGCCTTTAATAGAAAATTATGTGAATGGTGCTCTGTGGCGCGGCAGGATTTTCTGTCAGCTGCATTTAAATCAGCATCTGAATTTTCCTGCCCTGTGCAGCCTCATGTGTCATAGCTCATTGCTATGTGGTTGCTAGGGTGATCTGAGTGCATATGGTTGCTACTACGATCTTCAAATTGGTTTCTAGAGCATTGCTAGATGGTTGTTAGGGTGAATATGATTGATACAATGATGTTTTAGGCTTTTCTAGGGTGTTGCTAAGTGGTTGTTAGGGTGTTCTGAGTGCATATAATTGATACATTGATGTTCTAAATGGTTTCTAGGATGTTGCTAGGTGGTCATTAGGGAGTTGTGACTGCTTAGTGTGTTTCTATGTGGTTGTTTCCAGGGTGTTAAGACTTTCTGAGTTGTTTTTAATGCAGTTGCTAGGGTGTTCTTTAACCTGTTGCTATATGGATGCTATGGGGATCTGAGTGCATATGGTTGCTACTATGATGTTCTAGGTGGTATCTAGGGGGTTGCTAGGGTGTGGTGACTTTTAGAGTTTTTTTACTTTTTTTTTTGTCTCTCATACTTGCTTGGAAACCACTCCCCTAATTGGCAGAGTGACACACCTGTTGCTTATTACAAGAATGTTTAAAGCATTGTTTGGTACTGCTGTTTTTGATGTCTGATGAAGGCCTTGATAGCGGCCGAAGCGTCATTTCAATCAATAAAGTTTGCTTCTCTTCAAGAGTGAGTGTTGCAACATTTTCAATTGATATGACTTTTAGAGTTAAACCAGCAGTTTATGGCTTCTATATGTAAATAAATCTGTTATGAGTGGCTAACCTTTGTGTATAAAGCGGCTAATTACTAAAAAGGAACTGATATATAAATTATAATAGACCTCATATTTTAATGAGCTCATGCTTCTGACATCAACAGAGCGAAGCCTTGGTTCTGGATCTCTGCCTCCCATTCATTTTCTCCACAGGGATTTCAACAAAGAGTTCAGAGCCTTGAACCAAACCCTCCGGAGATTAATCACAACATCTCAAACTCTGAATCAAAGCAAAAAAAAAAAGTGCTTGAAAAACATTTAAAAAATCATTCAAAAGTCTGGGGTCAGCAGTATTTATTTTTTTAAATAAATTAATACTTTAATCAGCAAGGATGCATTCAATTGATCAAAAGTGACAGTAAAGACATTTATAATGTTAAAAAAGTAAATAAAGTAAATAAATGAAATGCTGTCCTTTTGAACTTTCTACTCAATAAAGAATCCTCTAAAGTAAAATGTATCATGGTTTCCAGAAAAAATATGAAGCAGCACAACTGTTTTCAACATTGATAATAATCATCTTGAGCTTGAGTTTCTTGAGCAGCAAATCAGCATATTAGAATGATTTCTGAAGAATCATGTGACACTGAAGACTGGAGTAATGATGCTGAAAATTCAGTTTTGAGCACAGGAATAAATGTAATTTTAAATTACATTCAAACAGAAAACACTTATTTTAAATTGTAAAAATATTTCTAAATATTTACTGTATTTTTGTTCAATTAAATGCAGCCTTGGTGAGCATTTATTCAATGCCTCACCAAACTTTTGTACAATATTGTACATTATATTAGAAGTGCAAATATATGTACAAGTTAAATATAGTTACACTAGACACCACAGTCTGTGGGTGTACTAAAAGTTTTGCATTGTGAATATTACAGTTCATCTACATAGTAGATCAGACTCAAAAGTGCAAGTAAAGTCCTGCTTTCTATGACGTGTCCCCTCATCAGCGGAGAGATTTCAGCGAGGTTGTGATTTGATTTAAGTGACTTTGTCATTTTTGAAAATCTCTGGACCAGACGTCTAATATAAGATGAAAGCGTACATCAATTTGGAGTCACAGTTCAGATAAGAAAGCAGCGCTCTCCACCCTTCAGGGTCATCTCTGGGGACGCGGATGGAGATATCAATCAGTTCAAAGCAATATAAACGTGTTAGAATTGCATTGCACTTCTTTCATCTTCATTTCCTCTGGAACGGAATGTTTTCTGGGGAGATACGGTGACCTTTTCATTTAAAGATGCTCATGATATTTAACCCAGAAATCCGACACAAAATAAATGAAAGCGATCACACAAGTTCCAGGCTAGAAAGGCAGGACCTCGCCATCTCTGCAGGGAACTCTGGGATATTATGACAAATCCACAGAAACATCCTCTTATACGTCCGTTCGGAGGGTTCAGGATTTTGGAAATCGGGCTGAAATGCAGGTGCTGGGATTCTTAAGGGAAATCACAGTATTAGCCTGACATTTACTAGCCGTTCACGTAATCTTTCCAAACCGTTTTAAATGTCAACATAGTTCAGCCGTGGACGTGTTGGAAAATAGTTGAGAGGTTGAATTAAAAACAGGAAAAGATGTCGGAGCAGCGGCCTAGCTGATCACATATTGAGCTGTGGAGTTCATGCAGACAATATTGGTCAAAATATTATCACGATATGTTTTTCCATATCATTTGGTATTGCTATTTATGACAGCATTCATTTCAAGCTATTAATGGGGAAGGAAACACATTCCACATGCTTGTTAAATCCTTAAATCCATTTTATTTTTTCATGGATTGTGAATTTTACGGTTTTTTATCAAAAATGCTGTGTAATGAAAAGAATAAAACTTGAATTAATTATCCAATGTTTTAAATGTAACCAAACAAATATATAACAATTAATTATGTTAAAATAAATCAACAAATCAATCAATTTATTCTGTTTTCCATTTGATTTTATTGTTTTTTCTGGATTTTTTATGATTTAAAACAAATTTATCATCAAAAACTGATGAAAAGAACTAATAAAACTAACCATTTAATCAACTTTTTAAATGTAATCAAGTGAAAATATAACAATTAATTTGCAACAATACATTTCACACACAAATAATTGGGCTCTGTGAATGTTTGTAATTTTACTTTGCACCAAATCCACCAAATGTTTTAATTTCATACAGATTTTTCATCTAAACTAATGTATAATGGAAATCATTTATAAAACTTTAACACTTGAAAATACAACAATTACTAATTAATTTGCAACTAAATATTTTTATTTTATATAAAATAAGGTACTGCACAACATAAACTGTAAAAGTGGTTTTACAAGATTACTACTTCACAATTTCATATTTAATTTATTTCTTTATAATTGTCAAATTCAATAGCAATTTCGAAGTGAAAATTGTTTCAAATAATTTTTTTTTTATTATAGTACATACAGGATTGCATGATAATAACAGTAATATTTTGAGAAATACATTTTACTATACATCAACAAATTTCTGTTATTATTTCTAAAACTTAAACCAAACTTATTTTGGCAGTTTGCAATGAAGACTTTTGACAACTGATAATATGCTTTTTATCATCTAGAAGTAGGTTAAATATCTAAATTACTCAAACGTTTATTATTGATAGTGTAGATCTATTTTTTTTTTCAATAAATATTGTTATTGATTTATCATCCAGCCCTAGTTTGAATCATAACAAATGTGCACCAAAAAGATATTTGACTTAGCAAACACTGCTAATAAAAGAGTAGAGGTCTGTTTGAGTGGCCACATCTTGGTCTATTACTGCGCCGCAGAGGACGCCACTTTTAACCCATTCCCCAACGGGACGATCAAAATTACATTTCATAGAGCTGGAAAAACGACATGGCGTAATTACATTACACAAAAGTCATTTTTAAAAGTGGAGGAGGGAAAAAAGCGAGCTCATCCTTGATTAACTGAAACACTATTCTAATCAGGTTTGCAGAAGAAGCCAATCCGCCCCTGCTCGATACCCCTGGGACACGGGATCAGGGTAATGAGAGGTGCCCGAGCCTTCAAATGAGATCATCCTGCCACTAATTTCCCAAACAGAAGCGCGCTGGAGACGTGCACCTATTTACAGGAATGAACCAAGCGTATCAATAAGCAATGAGCTACATCAACTACACGATTCGATGGAAGCCGCATCTCAAACAGGCATCTGTTCGGGAAAACGCTCTCGTTTGTAATGAGGGAGGTGATGTGAAACCGCGTCGGGATTCGTCTGGCGGCAGGGAAGTGTTCTCTGGGCAGACAAGTGTTACGCGCCATCCGCGCTCTCTCCCGACTGTTTACCTGAGAGTTGAAGAGTCAGACAGCCGTCTGAGATGCCGCTGCTGAGAGCTTGTTTTCTGAGAGCCGGGGGAAGAACGGCGGGTCATGGAGATGTTGGAAACAGCTGACAGACAGACAGACAGACAGATAGACAGATAGATACAGACAGACAGACAGACAGATAGATAGATAGATAGATAGATAGATAGATATAATGAACGACAGAACAATAGAACGATAAAAGTGACAGACAGACAGACAGATACAGACAGACAGATAGATAGATAGATAGATAGATAGACAGACAGACAGACAGACAGATAGATAGATAGATAGATAGATAGATAGATAGAATGAACGATAGAACAATGGAACGATAAAAGTGAAAGACAGACAGATAGATAAATAGATAGATAAAGATAAAATGACAGATATAATGAACGATAGAACAATAGAACTATAAAAGTGATAGATAGATAGATAGATAGATAGATAGATAGATAGATAGATAGATAGATAGATAGATAGATAGATAGATAGATAGATAGATAGATAGATAGATAGATAGATAGATAGATAGATAGATAGATAGATAGATAGATAGATAGATAGATAGATAGATAGATAGATAGATAGATAGATAGATAGATAGATAGACAGATAGATAGATAGATATTGCTGAATCCCTAGTTTCGACAAATGAACAAAAACACAACAGACGTCCAAATGTTCCCAAAGAACATGTACTTCAGTGTCTGGCACTGGTGTCTGCCACCAACTAATTTGGCTTGATCAGAAACACCTGGTCTCGACAAACAAAACAGTCTGTTCACAAACTCAAACAAACTACCCCAAGACACGCCGCATACGGGCGCACCGAACCCACGGGAGAAGCATATGGTCCGGACGAGCCAGTGAACATGTCATAAAGCGAGAGAGAGAGAGGCTCTACGAGCGAGGCTGAACTAAACTCTGTCAGGCTCCATTGGTCTCCGCACGGCCCAATTCATCAGAAACGCTCCCGTTAAAGGGCATCTCAGGCAGGGAAAATCTAGTTCAGAGTTCAGTTGTTCAAGGCCATCGGCGTTTGAAAATGAAGCCGGCGGAGAGCGGCAGGCTGGGAAATGCTAAGCGCAGCAGTCCGGCGCTATTATTTTCCACCCAGCTGTGATGTTAACCTGATATATGACCTCACTACCTGCTGGAGGGGGATGAAAGATTGGATGGGCAGCACTGGACAGATATGAAGAACATATTTGTCAGTGTATTATATATATATATCCCAAATTACATGACAAAAAATTTAGTTAGTAACGTAATACATTACATTACACTTTTTAGGTAATATAATCAGAATACTTGATGATTTCTTTTA
Source organism: Sinocyclocheilus anshuiensis (assembly GCF_001515605.1). NCBI lineage: Eukaryota > Metazoa > Chordata > Actinopteri > Cypriniformes > Cyprinidae > Sinocyclocheilus > Sinocyclocheilus anshuiensis. Next base: position 96,847 of record NW_015536474.1, on the reverse strand, counting down.
GATTACTTTTGATTAACTCATTTATCACATTGATTTAAATAAGATAATATTGTACTATACTGATATAAAAATCCAAAGAGAAATACTATATATTCCATTTATTGTTATTAACAACATAAAATGCTTTAAACATCACATTACGTCAAGGTTTCATAAGTGCAGGGGGTTCGTAAGTTTATTGAAAAGCTAACAATTAATAAAATAAAAAAGTAAAATTAAAACAAATGATTTTAAAGTAGTAACAATCAAAATAAAACACTTACATTGTGTGAAAGTCCACTGAATGTATATAAGCAGTAGGCTGTTTTAGAAAGGAAAATGTAAACAATGAAAAAGAAGAATTAGGGAAACTCAATAAATTCTGAGTAATTTATTGCTATTGTGTGAATGTAATCATGTAATCAATAAAAAAGTAACTGTAGTCTGATTACGAGTATTTTGAAATGTAATATAATCTAATTACAAGCACTTACTTTTTGGGAATCTGATTATGTAATCCAGATGTATAGATATCTGGATCCAGCTGTATACATAGGTATCATTTTATGAGTTCCACAAGTATTTCAGAATAGAGCGAGCGATCCTATCGCAGTCTTTCCTACAGGGTAGTGTTGCTTTCGTCAATTAAAATTATGACTAAATATCATTGTCAACGAACCTTTATCACGTGACGAAAACGAGACGAGACGCAGCGTAAATGCTGGTCATGTGACGATGACTATAATTAAATGTATAATGCAATATTGTTGACGAATAAAAACGAGACTAAATGTGGTTTACAAAATAAAAACTATGCTAAAATGTCTCTTCATTTCGTTGACCAAAACGAGACGAAACGAAATGTTGTTCCCATGATCAAAGCTGAATTTTCAGCATCATTACTCCAGTCTTCAGTGTCACATGATCCTTCGGAAATCATTCTATGATTTGCTGCTCCGGAAAAACAGTGATTTAAAAAAACATCCCAACTGTTGCTCCCTGACAGCAATGAGAATGAATGGAGTGCAAATTGAGACTGCTAGCATCATGCATCTCATATACATTTATATGAAGACAAAAAACCCTCACGATTCAGAATAAACCTCAGTCACGTCTCAAACTGTGCTCAGATTTGTATATACCAAGCATTTAAGCATTAACATCGGAAGTTAAAACACAACTGAGCTACGAAAGAGCAACCTTTGAGCAAAAGTATTTTCCTCAAGTCAAATGATTCATTAAACTGTTTATGTGATCAATATTCTGTTGTTTGGCACCAATTCGGTCAAATCCTGTAAAGAAACACAGCACCAAATCTGCTACAAACCTCTGGAAAAGGTGCAAACTGATGTGTTTGTTTGGGTCTGAAGACGGAAACGTTCAGATGTCCAAATCGAGCGAAGTTTATAAACAAAGACAATAAACAAATTTTTTCCCAGCACAAAAACACACAAACTCTCTGATTGGAGAACAAGCAATCTGATGTTGTAAATTTGTAATATTTCAAACTCGAGACCAAAAACATGTTCGTTTTCTCAAGCAAACAAACGACTGCGGCTCACAACAGAAAACATCAAATGACGACAATTTCACTCTGTCCAGCATGTGACATACAGAAATAGAGTATTCATTTCATAGAGCAATTTATGCAATAATTTTATGAGTAATTTTATTATTCCATTGTATAAAATTATATTAATTACAATACATTCAATTATTATAATAAATAATTTAATATATAAAGTTATATATTTAATTACATTTAAGTAGTAAAATAATAATATAAATAATAAAACTATATACATTATATATATTTTTTATATTTTGATTTTATATATATATATATATAAAATACTTTATTACTCATAAATAACATATTAATTATAACAAATGTATTTATTATAATTAATAAAATTCTATAAAAAGTAGTGCTGTCAAGCGATTAATCGCGATTAATCGCAACCAAAATTAAAGTTTTTGTTTACATAATATATGTATGTGTACTGTG